>NC_091379.1:15773209-15778209 GCF_038502225.1 Cherax quadricarinatus
GGCAAGTACTTCGTAATTATCTTCGAAGCCTGGCACACCTGGGAGAGTGTATGTGAGGTGGTTGGGCGCTCTGTATGGTCTCTTCTGAATCACCCCGACACTTATCATGTTAGGACGGCTGAACCTGGTGCAGAGAACCTTGTTAGAGAACCGTATTGAGCGAAACGACGTATAACGAAACCAATTTTACCATAGGCCAATTAATATAAACAAGAGTTAAGTTGCTGGGTCAAGGGAGAGCTGAGACGAAGAGCAGTTGTGCTGCAGACACTCTAGGTCGCTATTATTGACATTTTTATTATTTTAGGCATCACATATTTTTCAGAATTATATAAGAAACCCGCTACATATCATTAAAACCAAATACCAACAACCATAAGGAAGGAAATTGACATTAGCGAACATGGACGGTTACGCTGATGCATGTCCTCCATCCAGATATTTAAGTCTTTCCATATTTTATATTCCTTCCTGGGAATTAATTTCTTTTTCTTGTCAACGTTATAATGAAACGACGTTGAACAAAGAGACGTTAAGTGAGGACTTCCAGTACATATTTCAGACATATTAATATAAGAGATGAGAGGTAGTGTGTACATTAGGCAGAGAGCCAGGTGTCTCCTGACCCTGTGATGTTCTGTCACAGAATCACGTGTGACTAGATCGTACACAGGACTTAAAATCATAGGATCAAATCTTAGCTTAGTTGATATTACAATCATGGGGGTGAGGGGAAGGTCCTAAACTCGCACCTAGAGGTAGGAGGATGCAATATAACCACGAACGAGTGGTGTTGATCAATAACAACACTGCAACTAGCCAAGGAGTCGAACCCATGCTGCTTTGGCCCGCCTCATGGTGAGCGAGAGATAGATGACGCTCTAGTCCACAGGGAGTAGGATGAAATTAGTTCAGAAGCATCCACACCATCGTATGTTCTTGGATGATGGGTGCAACATCCAGCTTGGCTGGGTGCGTCATTCTTGAGAATTGTGTAGCCCGTGGATTAGAGCGTCATCTGTCTTTCACTCGCCTTGAAGCGGGCCAAAGCAGCATGGGTCGACTCTGGCTAGTCACAGTGTTGTTATTGATCAATACCACTCGTTCGTGGTTACAATAAGTATATAAAAAAAGTCTGTCAGTTTTATATTATGGATATTTTATCCGTTAATGTTATTATTGTCAGTCATGAATGGCACTGGTGTTAATTGTTATGAGTCTTCTTAATTGTATGACATTAGTTTTAGTAGACTGTTGGTGTTTTATTCGTCACGAAACAGAATAATTATCCTTAAAATGAATACTTTTGAGATGATAACCCGGAGGTCTTTCCATCTCAATGACCCGTTACTTTGTCAGACTTTTTTTCGGGGAGGGGGTATTCTGGAGAATAATTTACACATATTCTACTATGTATGGTAATTTATTATTTGTTTTTAGTGTCTGTACTAAACACCTGACCTCGGAAATGACGGTGCACTCTGCTTCCTTGGATCAAATCTGATTACCTCATTCCCAAGAGCTGCACGACCCTCTGGGAGTTCGAGAGTTTTCTGGTGAATTTAACTAGTAATGCAAATGTTCAACTAACTTTAACATACTTACACAACGTCCCAAAAGTGCAGTTTGACTGAGATCTTTCCCGAGTGTCTGTCTTGAGGTAGGTACCTCTCAGCACCTACCCACAGTCTGGTAACCCACGAAGTACTGTTCTTGCTCGTACCAGCTACCCAGGTACTGTCAGGGATACACCATAATGTCAGTATGTACTCTCCTGTGTGTGGTTGTAGGGTCGATTCACAGCTCCAACTTTATTTTTCTGCAGTATATAAATATGGTTAGGTAAGGTTGGTCAGGAAACAGGACAAGTGTTTCCTGACGCGGTCTTAGTTATATGATGACCCACAGCTGGAACTTTTGGTCATCTGACCGAGGTCTTCAACTGGCTTACCCTCCACCCTGTCTTGGGAGTGTCTCGAGAACTATGTCTCTATGGAAGGAGGTACAAGTACCTCCTCATCTTCCGGGACCAACTGTCCCCAGGCCTAGCCACATTCCCGCCCTCACGGGGCTCGTAGGGAGAAGCTAGGCCTCTGGTCTGCCATCTTCCCGCCCCAGGGGCTCTGGGAATGGCAGTCTTGTGAGCTGCAGGTTAGGTTAGGTAAGGTTGGTCAGGAAACAGGACAAGTGTTTCCTGACACAGGTCTTAGTCAGATGATGACCCACCTTATTATTATTATTAAAAATTGCCGGTATTCTCCCGGCCCGGGCCTTTCCAAGTGGTGGCCGGCCTTGGCTCCTCTCTAGGGAGTGTCTGAGACCTAAGTCTCCCATGAGAGGAGACACAAGTACCCCTCATCTTTGGGACCAGTGTCCCCAGGCCTAGCCACATTCCCCGCCCTCACGGGGCTCGTAGGAGAAGCTAGGCTCTGGTCTGCCATCCCCGCCCCAAGGAAGCTAATGGGAATGACAGTCTGAGCTGCAAGCTCCGGCTCAGGCACCTACCCTACCCTAGAAGGGCTGGGCATGGTGTCGATGATGACCCACCTTGGAGCTTTGGTCATCTGACCGAGGCCTTCCGCTGGCTTACAGGTCCACCCTTAAAAATAATGGTTATTTTTAACCAATTGATACATGAGCTGCAGATGGTAGCAAGATCGGCATAGTGTTATTATTACTATTAATTATTATTATTATTATTATTATTATTATTATTATTATTATTATCATCATAATGAGGTATTATTAACCATTGGGATGCAGGAAGGTCAAGAAAGGGGCTGAGCTTGCTACCATCTGCAGCTCACAAGACTGCCATCCCCACGAGCCCCCTGGGCGGGGCAGATGGCAGACCAGAGGCCTAGCTCCCTACGAGCCCCGGGAGG
Organism: Cherax quadricarinatus; assembly: GCF_038502225.1. Taxonomy (NCBI): domain Eukaryota; kingdom Metazoa; phylum Arthropoda; class Malacostraca; order Decapoda; family Parastacidae; genus Cherax; species Cherax quadricarinatus. The sequence continues at coordinate 15,776,095 of NC_091379.1, forward strand.
GCGGGACTGTGGCTAGGCCTGGGGACACTGTCCCAAAGATGAGGAGGTACTTGTACCTCCTCCCATGGGAGACTTAAGTCTCGAGACACCCCAGATAGGGGGGCCAAGGCCGGGTCACCACTACTTGAAAAGCCCCGGGGCCGGGAGAATCCCGCGAATAAAAAAAAAAAAAAGAAAAAATTAGATGCGGTACATTCCTTATATTACATTTATTTACATTAGAGTTTTTATAAATTACAAATATAATTTAGCATTATATTTAATATATTTTGATGTGCAAATACATCAGAACATTTAATTAATAAAACTTTAACCTACTCCAGTAAAAATTTATAATTATTGGTGTTTTGGGACAGTTTCCCCTGAAGAAAACTTGAGCATGGGACAAGAGGCAGACAAGGGAGACTATCATCAACCTCAAACACCCCATTATTACGGTTATTTTCACCTGTAAGGAAAAAATGTGCATTTAGTTTAGCATGGTGGTATGTCTCCATGCTGAGACAACATTATTGGCCGTCTTTACTTTGTCAGTAAGTGAGAGAATGTCCCTAGAAAGTCACTTTCACTTTTTTTTTGAGTTACCCTAAAATAAACAAAACTGATAATAAACCAAGGATCCCCCTGATAACTCACTTCAATTCAATTCAAGTTTATTCTCTATAAAGTTACAAATGTGGGTTTCAGGTTTCGGGTATTGTGTGGTTTACATGTTATAAAATACTAATTACAGAGGTGCCCCTGATAATAAACCAAGGACCCTGATAATAAACCAAGAACCCCTGGTAACAAACCAAGGACCCCTGATAATAAACCAAGGACCCCTGGTAATAAAAACCAAGAACCCCGTAATAAACCAAGAACCCCCGGTAATAAACCAAGAACCCCTGGTAATAAAAACCCAAAGGGCCCCTGATAATAAACCAAGGACCCCTGATAATAAACAAAGGACCCCTGATAATAAACCAAGAACCCCTGGTAATAAACCAATGACCCCTGATAATAAACCAAAGGGCCCTGGTAATAAACCAAGAACCCCTGGTAATAAAACCAAGAACCCTGGAATAAACCAAGGATCCTGACAATAAACCAAGGACCCCTGGTAATAAACCAAGGACCCTGGGAATAAACCAAGGGCCCCTGGAATAAACCAAGGGTCCTGATAATAAAAACCCAAAGGATCCTGTAATAAACGGACCCCTGGTAATAAAAACCCAAAGGGCCCTCCTGGTAATAAACCAAGGGCCTACCTGATAATAAACCAAGGGACCCACTGATAAAAACCAGGACCCTGGAAAAACCAAGGATCCCAATGATAATAAACCAATGAGCCCTGATAATAAACCAAGGACCCCCTTTGGAATAAGCCAAGGACCCATCATGGTAATAAAAACCCAAAGGGCCCCCGGTAATAAACCAAGGAGGCCTCCTAGTAATAAACCAAGGACCCCTGGTAATAAACCAAGACCCCTGATAATAAAAACCCAAAGGGCCCCTGATAATAAAAAAAAAGACCTCTGATAATAAACAAAAAGGGCCCTGATAATAAAACCAAGGGTCCCACTGATAATAAACCAAAGACCCTGATAATAAGCCAGGACCCCTGGGAATAATCCAAGGACTCCCTCCTGAAATAAACCAAGACCACCTGTATTAAACCAAGGACCCCTGATAATAAAAACCCAAGGACCCATGATAATAAACCAAGGACCCCCGGTAATAAACCAAGGACCCTGGTAATAAACCAAGGACTCTCCTGGTAATAAACCAAAAGACCCCTGTTAATAAAACCAAGGACCCCTGATAATAAACTAGGACCTCTGATAAGAAACCAAGGACCCCCCTGGGAATAAACCAAGAACCCACCTGTAATAAACCAAGGACCCCCCGATAATAAACCAAGGGCCCCCCCCCCTTGGGAATAATCCAAGACTCCATCCTGCAAATAAACCAAGAACCCACCTGTATTAAAAACCCAAAGGGCCCCCTGATAATAAACCAAGGACCCCTGATAATAAACCAAGGACCCTGATAATTTAAAACAAGGACCCCCTGATAAAAAAACCCAAGGACCCCCTGATAATAAAAACCCAAAGGGCCTCTGATAATAAAAAA
>NC_091379.1:15783209-15841949 GCF_038502225.1 Cherax quadricarinatus
AGTGAGGATTTTCAAAGGGAAGTTCGGTACTAGTCCCCAGGATTTTTCCAGGTGTATATAATCATGCATCTTTCCCTTTCCCGCGTTCCAGGGAATACAGGCTTTTGGGAAACCCCAAAGGCCCCCTAATTTAGGTGTTTTTTTCCCCTTATGCGCGCCGGGAAAGGGTTTTCAAATTTTCCAGTCCACTAAAAAACCCGGGATGCGACCCACACCAGTCCACTAACACCCAGGATGTGACCCACACCAGTCCATACCCAGGATGCGACCCACACCAGTCCACTAAACCCCAAAGATTTCCCCACCAGTCCACTAACACCCAGGATGCGACCCACCCAGTCCACTAACCCCCCGGGTGTGACCCCCCACCAGTCCACTAACACCCAGGATTTACCCCCACCAGTCCACTAACACTTGGGGTGTAAACCCCCACCAGTCCACTAACAACCCGGGGTGGACCCCCACCAGTCCACTAAAACCCCGGATGCGACCCACACCAGTCCACTAACACCCAGGATGGACCCACAAGTCCACTAACACCGGATTTACCCACACCAGTCCACAACCCCAGGATGCGACCCACACCGTCCACCAAAACCCAGGATGGACCCCACCAGTCCACTAACACCCAGGTGCACCCACCCAGTCCACTAACACCCGGATGTGACCCCCACAAGTACAACCCCAGGATGCACCCACACCAGTCCACTAACACCCGGATGTGACCCACCCAGTCCACTAAACCGGGTGGACCCACACCAGTCCACTAACACCCAGGATGCGACCCACACCAGTCCACTAACACCCAGGTATCTGTTACACTGATGAGGAACATAGACAACCGGTGTAAAAACACGCAAAATGTTCACCTGCCAGGAATCGAACCCGGGCGTCGCCGTGTGAAGGAAAGCCGGCCCCCAGGGCCCGGGCAGGAGGGAAACATTCCACAGATACGATGGTAATCATTCCACTGATACAGAATAATCATTCCATGATACAGTAATAATCATTCCACTGATAAGTAATAATATTCCATTATATTGAAAATCATTTACTGATACAGTAATAATCATTCCACTGATACAGTAATAATCATTCCATTTTTTTTTGTAAAAATACCCCCTGATACAGAAAATTTTTTCCATGAAAGTAATAATCATTCCATGAACAGTAATAATCATTCCACTGATAAGTAATAATCATTCCACTGATACGGAAAATCATTCCCCTGTACAGTAATAATCATTCCACTGATACAGTAATAATCATTCCACTGATACAGTAATAATCATTCCACTGATACAGTAATAATCATTCCAATTTATACAGAAAACATTCCATGATACAGAAAAAATTATTCCACTTATATTGTAATAATCATTCCACTGATACAGTAATAATCATTCCACTGAAAAGTAATAATCATTCCACTGATACAGTAATAATCATTCCATGATGTAAAACATTTACGATACAGCAATAAAATTATGAACAGTAAAACATTCCACTGATACAGAATAATATTCCACTGATACAGTAATAATCATTCCAATTTTTAGTGTAATCATTCCATGATACAGTAATAATCATTCCACTGATACAGAAAAATATTCCATGATACAGCAAAAACATTCCACTGATACAGCAAAAAAATCCACTGATACAAAAAATCATTCCACTGATACAGAAAATCATTCCACTGATACAGTAATAATCATTCCAGAAAGAATAATATTTCCCCCGATACAGCAATAATCATTCCACGATACAGAATAATCATTCCACTGATAAGAAAATCATTCCCCTGAAAAGTTATAATCATTCCACTGAAAAGTAATAATCATTCCACTGATACAGTAATAATCATTCCACAGATAAGTAAAATCATTCCACTGATACAATGGTAATCATTCCATGATACAGTAATAATCATTCCACTGATACGTAATAATCATTTACGATACAGTAAAATCATTCCACTGATACAGTAATAATCATTCCACTGATACAGTAATAATCATTCCACTGATACAGTAATAATCATTCCCCTGATACAGTAATAATCATTCCGTGATAAAAATTTAAACATTCCACAGATACAATGGTAATCATTTCCCCTGATGCAAAAAATCTTCCCCTGATACAGCAATAATCATTCCACTGATACAGTAATAATCATTCCACTGATACAGAAATAATATTCCACTGATACAGTAAAACATTCCACTGATACAGCAATAATATTCCATTTATACAGTAATAATCATTCCACTGATACAGAAAAATTTCCCCTGATACAGTAATAATCATTATGATACAGAATAATATTCCACTGATACAGCAAAATCATTCCACTGATACAGTAATAATCATTCCACTGATACAGTAATAATCATTCCACTGATACAGTAAAAAATTCCATGATACAGTAATAATATTCCACTGATACAGTAATAATTTTTTCCACTGATACAGTAATAATATTCCACAGATACAGTAATAATCATTCCACTGATAAATGGAATCATTCCACTGATACAGTAAAAAACCACTGATACAGTAATAATCATTCCACGATACAGTAATAATATTCCACTGATACAGTAATAATATTCCACTGATACAGTAATAATCATTCCACTGAAAAGTAATAATCATTCCACTGATACAGTAATAATCATTCCACTGATGTTAAAAAATATTCCATGATACAGTAATAATATTCCATGATACAAATAACATTCCACAGATGTAAAATCATTCCACTGATACAATGGTAACATTCCATATACAAAAAATCATTCCATGATACAGTAATAATATTCCACTGATACAGAATAATCATTCCACTGATGAATAATCATTCCACGATACAGTAAAAATTCCACGAAAGTAATAATTTTTTCCACTGATACAGTAATAATCATTCCACTTATATTGTAATAATCATTCCACTGAAAGTAATAACATTCCCTTTTCCCTAAATTTACTGTAAAATAATATTCCATGATACAAATAATCATTCCACTGATAAGAATAATTATTCATGATACAGTAAATTCATTCCACTGATAAGTAATAATATTCCATGATACAGTAATAATCATTCACTGATAAAAATAATCATTCCACTGATAAAATAACTTCCCCTGATAATAATACCTGAAAGCTTATATGTAATAACCCCTGATAATAAAAAATTATTTAATAATAAAAAGTTAAATTCACTGATAAAAAAACTTCCACTATAAGTAAACATTCCCCTGATAATAATTTAACATTCCCCTATAGAATAAATTCCATGATAAGTAATAACATTCCCCTGATAATAAAAATATTCCACTGATAAAATTAAAAAATATTTTTATTCACATAAATAATAATTATTATTTTTTAAAATAACAACTATCTAATTTAGATACAGTAATAATATTCCAATTTAAAAAATAATATTCCACTGATCAAAAAATATTCCCCTGATACAGAATAATCATTATGATACAGTAATAATATTCAATTGATACAGAATAACATTCCACGATACATTAATCATTCCATGATCAGAATAATCATTCCACGATACAGAATAATTTATTCCACGATAAAAAATCTTAATTTATACAGTAATAACATCCCCCTGATACAGTAATAATTTTTCCCCTGATACAGCAAAATCTTTCCCCTGATACAGTAATAATCATTCCACTGATACAGAATAATCATTCCACTGATACAAAAATCATTTCCCCTGATGGGAAAATCATTCCACTGAAAAATAATCATTCCACGATACAGTAATAATCATTCCCAATAATAATAATATTCCACTGATACAAGGGAATCTTCCATGATAAGTAATAATCATTATGATACAGTAATAATCATTATGATACAGTAAATCATTCCACGATACAGTAATAATCATTCCACGATACAGTAATTATTCCACTGATACATTTAAAAATCATTCATGATAAGTAATAATCATTCCCTGATACAGTAATAAATTCCACGATACAGGTAATCATTCCACTGACAGTAATAATCATTCCACTGAACAAATAATCATTCCATTACATAATAATCATTCCCTGATAAGAAAAAACATTCCACGATACAGTAATAAATTCCATGATCAGAATAATCATTCCACTGATACAGAATAATCATTCCCCTGATACAGTAATAATCATTCCACTGAACAGAAAATCATTTCCCCTATACAAATAATATTCCACTGATACAGCAATAATATTCCACTGATACAGTAATAATCATTCCACTGATACAGTAATAATCATTCCACGATAATAAAACATTCCACTGATACAGTAATAATCATTCCCCTGATACAGAAAACATTCCACTTTGGAAAAAACAGTAATAATCATTCCACTGATACAGTAATCATTCCCCTGATACAGTAATCATTCCAATTTATACAGAATAATCATTCCACTGATACAGAATAATCATTCCATGATACGTAATAATCATTCCACTTAATTGTAATAATACCCACTGATACAGAATAATCATTCACTGATCAGAATAATCATTCCATGATACAGTAACATTCCCCTGATACAGAAAATCATTCCCCTGATACAGAATAAACAAAATCATTCCCCTGATGAATAATATTCCCTGATACAGTAATAATCATTCCATGATAAGTAAAACATTCCAGATACAGAATAATCATTCCACTTATAGTAATAAATTCCACTGATACAGAATAATCATTCCATGATACAGTAATAATCATTCCACTGATACATAATATTCCCCTGATACAGTAATAATCATTCCATGATACAGAATAAATTCCACTGATACAGTAATAATTTCCATGATACAGTAAAAACATTCCACTGATACAGTAATAATCATTCCCCCCCTTATAGGAAAATCATTCCATGATACAGTAAAATCATTCCACTGATACAGTAATAACATTCCACTGATACAGTAACATTCCACTGATACAGTTAACACCAAAATTCAAACCCCTACAGTAATAACTTTCCCCTGATACAAATAATCATTCCACTGATACAGTAATAATTTCCACTGATACAGAATAATATTCCACGATACAAAAACATTCCACTGATACAGTAACACCACTGATAAGAAAACATTCCATGATGGGAATAATATTCCACTGATACAGTAATAATCATCCCCCGATACAGTAAAACATTCCACTGATACAGAATAATCATTCACTGATACAGTAATAATCATTCCACTGATAAGTAATAATATTCCACGATACAGTAAAACATTCCCCTGATACAGTAATAACATTCCACGATACAGAATAATCATTCCACTGATACAAATTTTAACATTCCACGATACAGTAATAATCATTCCACTGAAAAAAATGGTTTTTCCCCCTGATACAGTAATAATCATTCCACTGATACAGTAATAACATTCCACTGATACACAAAAACATTCCACTGATACAGTAATAATCATTCCATGAACAGTAATAATCATTCCACTTTAAAAATTTACAAATAAAATATTTCCCTGATACAGAATAATCATTCCAAGATACAAGGTAATCATTCCATGATCAGAATAATCATTCCACTGAACAGCAATAATCATTCCACTGATACAGTAATAATCATTCCACTTAAAAGTAAAATCTTCCCCTGATCAGAATAATCATTCCACTGATACAGCAATAATCATTCCACTGATACAGTAAAAACCATTCCCCCTTTGATACAGTAATAATCATTCCACTGATACAGTAATAATCATTCCACTGATCAGTAACATTATGATACAGAATAATCATTTACTGATACAGTAATAATCCCACTATAAGTAATAATCATTCCACTGATACAGTAAAATCATTCCACTGATACAGTAATAATCATTCCCCTGAAAAGTAATAATCATTTCCCCAAACAGTAATAATCATTCCACTGTACAGAATCACCACTGACAAAAAATTCCACTGATACAGTAATAATTTCCACTGATACAGTTTAAACATTCCACTTAAGTAATAATATTCCATTTATGGGGAAACTTCCATGAACAGTAATAACATTCCACTGATACAGTAATAATCATTCCATGATACAGAATAATCATTCCATGACAAATTTAAACATTCCACTGATCAGTAATAATCATTCCACGAAAAGAATAATATTCCATGATACATTAATCATTCCCGATACAGTAACATTCCACTGAAAAGAATAATCATTCCACTGATACAGAAAATCATTCCACTGATACAGTAATAATCATTCCACTGATACAGTAAAATCATTTACTGGGTACAGTAATAATCATTTATGACAGGTAATAATCATTCCACTGATACAGAATAATCACCACTGATAATAAAATCATTCCACAAAAGTAATAATCATTCCATGATACAGTAATAATCATTCCACAGATACAGTAATAATCATTCCACTGATACAGGTAACATTCCATGATACAGAATAAAATTCCCCTGGCTTAGATACAGTAATAATCATTCCACTGATCAGTAATAAACATTATGAAATAAAACATTCCACTGATACAGTAAAACCATTCCCCTGATACAGTAATAATTTATTCCACTGATACAGTAATAATCATTCCACTGATACAGTAATAATCATTCCACTGATACAGTAATAATCATTCCACTGATAAATAATAATCATTCCACGATAAGTAATAATCATTCCACTGATACAATTAATCATTCCATGATACAGTAAAACATTCCAAGATACAGTAATAATCATTCCACTGATACAGTAATCATTTCCCCTTATAGTAATAATCATTCCCCTGATACAAATAATCATTCCACTGATAAATAATAATCATTCCCCTATAAGTAATAATCATTCCATTATAGGTGTAATAATCATTCCACTGATACAGTAATATCATTCCACTGATACAAAATATTCCATGATACAGTAAAACATTCCACTGATACAGAATAATATTCCATGATACAGTAATAACTCATTCCCCATTTTGGAAGAAAATCATTCCCCTGATACAGCAATAATCATTTCCCCTGATACAGAATGTTTTTTGATTTATTCTTCTCTTCCCCAAAGGGAGAAGATTAAAAATTTTGTCAACGGCCGTGATTGTTTTATGTCAGGGGTGGAGCCGGCAGACAGATGTTTAAAGATTGCCGATTTTTTTGGGGACAACACCCTACCACGACCACGCTTTAAATTGCCAGAAAAAAACCCAGGACACCCAGGTACCTTCACGCTAGTAAAGGGGCAGGTGTAAGGTTAACACCCGGACCTACTACGCTAGGTGAACAGGGAAACAGGGAAGGTGACCACACCCAGGACCATCATCAGGGGAACAGGGACAGCAGGTGAGGGGGGCCAACGCCCAGGTACCTTACGCAGGGAACAGGGGAAGCAGGGGAAGGGGACTCACCCCGGACCTTCTTCCCAAAATGAACAGGAACAGGTGTAAGGGGGGCCAACACCGGACCTTCACTGCTAGTGAACAGGGGCAGCAGGTAAGGTGACAACACCCAGGTTCCTCTTACGCTAGGGGAACAGGAACAGCAGGGGAAGGGACTAAAACCCGGACCCACTACGAGGTGAACAGAGACAACAGGGAAGGGGGACTGACACCCCGGTACCACTTACTGCGGGTAACGGGGCGCAGGTGAAGGTGACAACACCCAGGTACCTACTACGCTGGGTGAACAGGAAACAGGTGTGGAAACCGACCCCAGGACCAGTTACTGCTGGGGTAAAAGGGGACAGCAGGTGGGTGGCTAACACCCAGGCCCTTTTCTATCAGGGGAACAGGGATAGCAGGTGTGGGGTGACTGACACCCAGGACCACTTACGTGGGGTGAACGGGGACAGCAGGTGTAAGGTGACTAACACCCAGGATTCTAGAGTGGGGGACAGCAGGTGAAGGTGGCTAACACCCAGGTACCTTCTTTGTGGTGAACAGGACAGAGGTGTAAGGTGACAACACCCAGGCCCTTTTTACTGCTAGTAACGGGGACACAGGTGGTGACTAACACCCGGGTACCACTTACTGCAGGTGAAAGAGACAACAGGTGTGGGATACACCCAGGTACCACTTACGTAGGTGAACGGGGCAGCAGGTGGGGGACTAACACCCAGGTACCTACACTGCTAGGTGAACAGGGACAACAGTTAAGGTGACGACACCCAGGACCTTTTCTGCAGGTGAACGGGGACAGCAGGTGAAAGGGGGTGACAACACCCAGGTACCTACACTGCAGGTGAACAGGACAGCAGGTAATGACTGACACCCACCACTTACGCTAGGTGAAAGGGGGACAGAGACGAAAGAAACACGGACATGTCAGCGACTACATAAACCCAAATGATTGAATGTGTTTTCTTACGGGGGACCGCCTAGGGCAGTCGCTGAGGATTTAGATAGTACACTATTATTATGTGAATGGTTTGTGATACACATTACACAATGTGACCAAAATTGGCCTACCCCTAAAACCTCCTTACGGCCTGGGGCGGGTTCCATTCAGCGAGGGAGAAAAACTGGGCGTGCTTTACACCGGTTTTCTTTTTCCCCCCCATCAGTAAAATGGGACCTGGGGGTTTGTGGGCTTGGGGGGATCCGGGGAGGGACTGGGGCCACCGTGAGGGCCGGGGTTTTGATCCGGGTGAGTGGACTGTTAATCCCCAAAACCTTTACCCGGGTGGGCTGGGTGGGGTAAACCTGGGTGTTGGGACTGTGGGCACATCCGGGAGTGGTGGGGTCACATCCTTTTTAGTGGGCTGGGGTGGGTACATCCTGGGGGTTTGTGACTGGTGGGTTACATCCGGGGGAGTGGACGGGTACATCCTGGGGAAAACGAATAATTTAGGGAAATGCCAGATAACAACCCTTTTTATAGTATGTCACGATTCAACTATGGTCTTTTCCTTTTTCATGTACTGGTAGTAAAAAGATTATTATATTATATAAATGAAGGATAGAACAATCCTTTTCCCCCAGGGTCCACAGGCCAAATTTTTTTCATATGAATCTATAGATTCAGTAAAACCGAGGCTTCCTGGGTTAATTCCTGGGACAGGTGAACATTAGGGGGGTTTTTCCCAAGATACCGGGCCCCGTTCACCAGCAGGAGGTACCTAGGTGTTAGTGACTGGTGGGTCAAAATCCCGGGACACAAAGCCCAAGTTGAGGGAAACCCATAACCAGGACTTCTATATAGAGTGTCCGATGACCTGGTCTGATAAGTTGTGTTATATACGGGAGAAAAAAGATTTCTTTTTATTTTTTATTATTAAAAATACCCAAAAGAGTTTGATTTGAACGGGGGGATTTTTTATCTTGACCATCCAGTAGTTTTAACCTGACCATCCAGTAGTTTTTAAACCGACCATCCAGTAGTTTTAACCTGACCATCCAGTAGTTTTAACCTGACCATCCAGAGTTTTAACCTGACCATTCAGTAGTTTTAACCTGAGCATCCAGTGTTTTAACCCGATAATTCAAATTTTAACCTGACCATTCAGAGTTTTAACCTGACCATCCAGTAGTTTTAAACCATTTATAGTTTTAACCCGACCATCCAGTAGTTTTAACCCGACCATTCAGTGTTTTAACCTGACCATCCAGAGTTTTAACCTGACCATTCAGTAGTTTTTGCCTGACCATCCAGAGTTTTAACCTGACCATCCAGTAGTTTTAACCCGACCATCCAAATTTTACCCCGACCATCCAGTAGTTTTTAAACCCGACCATCCAGTAGTTTTAACCCGACCATCCAGTAGTTTTAACCTGGCCCTCCAGTAGTTTTTAACCCGACCATTCAGTAGTTTTAACCCGACCATCCAGTGTTTTAACCTGACCATCCAGAGTTTTAACCTGACCATTCAGTAGTTTTAGCCTGACCATCCCGTAGTTTTAACTCGACCATTCAGAGTTTTAACCTGACCATAGAGTTTTAACCGACCATCCAGAGTTTTAACCCGACCATTAGTAGTTTTAACCTGACCCTTCAGTAGTTTTAACCTGACCATCCAGTAGTTTTAACCGACCCTCCAGAGTTTTAACCCGAGATTGTAGTTTTTAACTGAAATCCAGTAGTTTTAACCCGACCATCCAGTAGTTTTAACCGACCATCCAGTGTTTAACCTGACCATCCAGTAGTTTTAACCCGACCATCCAAATTTTAACCGACCATCCAGTAGTTTTTAACCGAGCATTTGAGTTTTAACCGACAATCCAGAGTTTTAACCCGACCATCCAGTGTTTTAACCTGACCATCCAGTAGTTTTTAACCCGACCATCCAGTAGTTTTAACCTGACCATCCAGTAGTTTTAACCTGACCATCCAGTAGTTTTAACCGGCCATCCAGTAGTTTTAACCTGACCATTTAGTAGTTTTAACCTGACCATCCAGGTTTTAACCCACCATCCAGAGTTTTAACCTGACCATTCAGTAGTTTTAGCCTGACCATCCAGAGTTTTAACCTGACCATTCAGTAGTTTTAACCTGACCATCCAGTAGTTTTTTAAACCCGACCATCCAGTAGTTTTAACCTGACCATTCAGTAGTTTTAACCCACCCTTCAGTAGTTTTAACCGACCATCCAGAGTTTTAACCGACCATCCAGAGTTTTAACCGAGCATTCAGTATTTTAACCTGACAATCCAGTAGTTTTTAACCCACCCCCAGTAGTTTTAACCTGACCATCCAGTAGTTTTAACCTGACCATTCAGTAGTTTTTAAACCCGACCATCCAGTAGTTTTAACCTGACCATTCAGTAGTTTTAACCTGACCATCCGTAGTTTTAGCCTGACCATTCAGTAGTTTTAGCCTGACCCTCCAGTAGTTTTAACCTGACCATCCAGTAGTTTTAACCTGACCATCCAAATTTTAACCTGACCATTTTGTAGTTTTGCCACCATCCAGTAGTTTTAACTGACCATCCAGTAGTTTTAACCTGACCATCCAGTGTTTTAACCGACCATCCCGAGTTTTAACCTGACCATCCAGTGTTTTAACCTGGCCATCCAGTAGTTTTAACCTGACCATTCAGAGTTTTAACCTTTACCACCAGTGTTTTTTCCTGAAACCAGTAGTTTTAACCTGACCATTAGAGTTTTAAGACCATCCAGTAGTTTTTAACCCGACCATTCAGTAGTTTTAACCTGACCATTCAGTAGTTTTAGCCTGACCATCCAGTAGTTTTAGCCTGACCATCCAGTAGTTTTTTAACCACATTCAGTAGTTTTAACCGACCATTCAGTAGTTTTAACCTGACCATTCATAGTTTTAACCTGACCATTAGTAGTTTTTAACCTGACCATTCGTAGTTTTAACCTGACCATCCAGAGTTTTAACCGACCATTCAGTAGTTTTAACCAGACCATTCAGTAGTTTTAATGACCATCCAGTAGTTTTAACCCCATTCAGTAGTTTTAATCGACCATCCAGAGTTTTAACCACCCTCCAAGTTTTAACCACCATCCAGAGTTTTTTAAACCCGACCATCCAGTAGTTTTAACCTGACCATTCAGTAGTTTTAACCTGACCATCCAGTGTTTTAACCGACCATCCAGTTTTTAACCACCATCCAGTAGTTTTTAAACCCGACCCTTCAGTAGTTTTAACCGACCATCCAGTAGTTTTAACCCGACCATGCAGTTTTAACCGGGCCATGCAGAGTTTTAACCGGCCATCCAGGTTTTAACCTGACCATCCAGTGTTTTAACCTGACCAGAGTTTTTAACCCACCATTCAGTGTTTTAACTACCATCCAGAGTTTTAACCTGACCATCCAGTATTTAAAAAATTCGTGTTTTTCCAATTTATTAGTAGTTTTAACCTGACCATCCAGTAGTTTTAACCTGACCATCCAGAGTTTTTAAACCCGACCATTCAGTAGTTTTAACTTCATCCGTAGTCACTTTTAAATAAAATTATGTTAAAAGATATATGTATACGGGGAAAAGAAGTATTACCGAGGTTGACTAAAATTTCGAAACGCGACCGGCGCGCACTGGGGCACGACTGGTGCCGCACCGGGAACGACGGTGCTGCTGCACGGGGAAAGACGGTGCTGTGCACCGGGGCACGACCGGCGCCATTTTGTACTGGACGCAACTGGCGCTGCTATTCCGGGACGGGCTGGCGCCCACCCGGGACGCGGCTGGCGCCCACCCGGGACGCGGCTGGCGCTCCTCTTCGGGGGCCCGGCGGCGCCCCCCCGGGAGCGGGTGGGGCCCTACCCGGGACGCGGCTGGCGCTCCTACCTGAGTCACGACCCCACAGGAAAAATGCAGGAATACACAAAACACCGTCCAGGTGGGCACTGACTTACTTTGCGTTTCCTCCCCCACTAACACCGAAAGGGCATACACACTCAGGCATCCTTGATATCAAAATACCATTAGAAGAATATTTCTATTATAGTGCATCCACAATTGATGGATAATAATTGTAAATTCTGACATGCACAGGAAAAACGAAGACGTTTTGTAACCATCATGGCGACAGACGAATCTGTGGAAAGTCTCACCTGGTGTGCACACCTGCGGGAAGCACCACAATTTCCGCCTAATAAGCGGAAAATGATTATTATTGCGACGTAACGGGTACAGAACTAAACCTTTATTCCCTCGAGTAATTTAAATCTTTTCAATTCCGAGTCATATATATATATATATATATATATATATATATATATATATATATATATATATATATATATATATATATATATATATATATATATATATATATACATATATATATATATATATATATATATATATATATATATATATATATATATATATATATATATATATATATATATATATATATATAAATGTGTGTGTGTGTGTGTGTATACTTGGATTATAAATGGAGAGGGGTCTCTGGGGTCAACGCCCCCGCCCGCGGCTCGGTCTGTGACCAGGTCTCGTGGTGTGTCAGGGTCTGATCAACCAGGCTGTTAATGCTGGCCGCACGTATGTATATATATATATATATATATATATATATATATATATATATATATATATATATATATATATATATATATATATATATATATATATATATATATATATATATATATATATATATATATATATATATATATATATATATATATATATATTTTTATATATAGGCTATATATATTTACACCAGAGGTACCCCATATATATATATATATATATATATATATATATATATATATATATATATATATATATATATATATATATGATATTAAAGGTAGTAGGTTGGTAGACAGCAACCACCCAGGGAGGTACTACCGTCCTGCCAAGTGAGTGTAAAACAAAAGGCTGTAATTGTTTTACAAGATGGTAGGATTGCTGGTGTCCATTTTTCTGTCTCATAAACATGCAAGGTTTCAGGTACACCCCATCTTACTACTTCTACTTACACTTAGGTCACACTACACATACATGTACAAGCATATGTACACACCTCTCTGGGTTTTCTTCTATTTTCTTACTAGTTCTTGTTTATTTCCTCTTACCTCCATGGGGAAGTGGAACAGAATTCTTCCTCCGTAAGCCATGCATGTTGTAAGAGGCGACTAAAATGCCAGGAGCAAGGGGCTAGTAACCCCTTCTCCTGCATATATTACTAAATTTAAAAGGAGAAGCTTTGTTTTTCCTTTTGGGCCACCCTGCCTCGGTGGGATACGGCCGGTGTGTTGAAAGAAAGATATATATATATATTGTATGGTCCTGTGGGTTACAGCATCAATAACAACACTGCGACTAGTCAAGGATTCGAACCCATGTTCGAATCCTTGGCTAGTCGCAGTGTTGTTATTGATCAATAACACTCGTTCGTAGGTATAATTATATATATATATATATATATATATATATATATATATATATATATATATATATATATATATATATATATATATATATATATATATACATATGTATATATATATATATATATATATATATATATATATATATATATATATATATATATATATATATATATATATATTATATATATATATGCTGATGACACTGTGCTCTTGGGAGATTCTGAAGAGAAGTTGCAGAGATTGGTGGATGAATTTGGTAGTGTGTGCAAAAGAAGAAAATTAAAAGTGAATACAGGAAAGAGTAAGGTTATGAGGATAATAAAAAGATTAGGTGATGAGAGATTGGATATCAGATTGAAGGGAGAGAGTATGGGGGAGGTGAATGTATTCAGATATTTGGGAGTGGACGTGTCAGCGGATCTGTCTATGAAAGATGAGATGAATCATGGAATTGATGAGGGGAAAAGGGTGAGTGGTGCACTTAGGAGTCTGTGGAGACAAAGAACTTTGTCCTTGGAGGCAAAGAGGGGAATGTATGAGAGTATAGTTTTACCAACACTCTTATATGGGTGTGAAGCATGGGTGATGAATGTTGCAGCGAGGAGAAGGCTGGAGGCAGTGGAGATGTCATGTCTGAGGGCAATGTGTGGTGTGAATATTCGTAGTTTGGAAGTTAGGAGGAGGTGCGGGATAACCAAAACTGTTGTCCAGAGGGCTGAGGAAGGGTTGTTGAGGTGGTTCGGACATGTAGAGAGTGAAACAGATGACTTCAAGAGTGTATCGAAGGAAAGGGGTCGGCCTAGGAAAGGTTGGAGGGAGGGGGTAAAGGAGGTTTTGTGTGCGAGGGGCTTGGACTTCCAGCAGATGCGTGAGCGTGTTTGATAGGAGTGAATGGAGACAAATGGTTTTTAATACTTCCTGGAGATGGGAAGTACAGTGCCTGCACTCTGAAGGAGATGTTGCAGTGTGAAAGTTTTTCTTTTTCGGGCCACCCTGCCTTGGTGGGAATCGGCCAGTGTGATAATAATATATATATATATATATATATATATATATATATATATATATATATATATATATATATATATATATATATATATATATATATATATATATATCACATGGGCAGTCTCTCACTGAGGCAGGGGGACCAAAACAAGAAAAAACACTTTCATCATCACTCACTCCATCACTGTCTTGCCAGAGGCTCGGTCGTCTTAGTATATGAAGTATAGTTCCGGGTATTCTGAATATAAGGAGGTTTCAAACCCTCCCTGTCACCTTTCGTGTTTATGTGACAGAAAGAATTACCAGTCCTGCCAGAGTGCAAATCTACTGGCAATTCAATCCTACCAGACCGCGGGTTGCGGGTTGTGGGCTGAACGTGGCATTGTTTAATGCAAGTAAAGACGTTGCATAAATTTCTCTGTCTTCTTGTAGGTATTGTTTGCTATTGATACACAACTTGTCAGACGCGGCAGCATCATGGAATCTTGATACAGAGGAGATCTCCACAACGTAATTACTGGTCGAACTCCTGCGTATAAGTTACTCCCACTGGGGTACCACTGTAACTCGTTCACGTATCAGAACTTTACATTCCAGTCTCTGGCCCCATTATGTGTCTCTGTAATCTTTTGACTACCTCCCATACCATGATTATGGTGTGCATAATGAGGATATTAAATTAAAAACTTGGTGAATCCCGCCTTCCAGTTCAGTACCTTCGTCTGTTACACCTCCCTCATCTGACGCCATTATGTATCTCTGTAATGTTGAGGTACAGTCCCTGGATCCATTATGTACCTCTGTAATGTTGAGGTACAGTCCCTGGATCCATTATGTACCTCTGTAATGTTAAGGTGCAGTCTCTGGATCCATTATGTACCTCTGTAATGTTGAGGTACAGTCCCTGGACCCATTATGTACCTCTGTAATGTTAAGGTACAGTCCCTGGATCCATTATGTACCTCTGTAATGTTGAGGTACAGTCCCTAGATCCATTATGTACCTCTGTAATGTTGAGGTACAGTTCCTGGATCCATTATGTACCTCTGTAATGTTAAGGTACAGTCCCTGGATCCATTATGTACCTCTGTAATGTTGAGGTACAGTCCCTGGATCCATTATGTACCTCTGTAATGTTGAGGTACAGTCCCTGGATCCATTATGTACCTCTGTAATGTTGAGGTACAGTCCCTGGATCCATTATGTACCTCTGTAATGTTGAGGTACAGTTCCTGGACCCATTATGTACCACTGTAATGTTGAGGTATATTCCCTGGGCCCACTATGTACCTCTGTGCTGTGTCCTCTTCTTGGACTCAATGTTAATAATTAATAATTAATGTTGTTTATATATATTTTCCTCTTCACTTAGTACTATATTACTGGTTGTGCTTTATACTGTTATCTGTCCGTATATCTCCCTACGACAGTTAAAGACTGGGCAGGCAATGCAAAATACCCCCAGTTAAAAGTAGGGGGGCATTGGTACACTAAGAGAAAACACCGTAAGTGTCCGGGGCCCAAGACTGTTCAGCAGCCTCCCACCAAGCATAAGGGGAATTACCAATAAACCTCCGGTTGCCTTCAAGAGGGAGCTGGACAGATACCTAAAGTCAGTACCGGATCAGTCGGGCAGTGGTTCGTACGTTGCACTACTTGTGGCCAGCAGTAACAGCCTCGTTGATCAGGCCCCGATCCACCGGGTGGCCTGATCGTGGACCGGGCCGCGGGGGCTTTGATCCCCGGAATAACCTCCAGGTAGACTCCAGGTATATTGTTAGCTATGTGGATAGGTAGGATGTTTAAGTTATAGGCGCTTCACTGTGAGTAACAACATGGCTATCGTTAATTTATTAGTGTCTGGTGGTCCCTCTCACCACCAATAAAGTCAAGAGGTATTATAAGGTCTTGGAGATGTGGCCTCAAGTCAGTCTTAGCCTTCATAGAGCCAAGGGAAGATATCACCTGGTGGTTAACGCTCTCGCTTCACACGGTGAGGGTCTGGGTTCGATTCCCAGCCAGAGTAGAAACATTGGACGTGTTTCTTTCCACCTGTTGTCTATGTTCCCCATCAGTAAAATGGGTACCTGGGTGTTAGTCGACTGGTGTGGGTCGCATCCTGGGACACTGACATAAGGAGGCCTGGTCACAGACCGGGCCGCGGGGGCGTTGACCCCCGGAACTCCAGGTAAACTCCAGGTAAACTTATCTGACACTGGTTTCGTGAGTGCTCTGAAACCATATACTGGTGACACTGAGATTCCGCCGAGAATGGTTATTCTCTTGTTTAGAGATTGTGAAAGAGGTTGCGTGTTTTTTGACTCTCTAGCACGTTAAGAGACCATACAATAGGGTGTCAGGGGCCCGAGACTGTTCAACTGCCTCCCAGCACACATAAGGGGGATTACCAACAGACCCCTGGCAGTCTTCAAGCTGGCACTGGACAAGCACCTAAAGTCAGTTCCTGATCAGCCGGGCTGTGGCTCGTACGTTGGTTTGCGTGCAGCCAGCAGCAACAGCCTGGTTGATCAGGCGCTGATCCACCAGGAGGCCTGGTCACAGACCGGGCCGCGGGGGCGTTGACCCCCGAAACTCTCTCCAGGTAAACTCCAGGTAAACACTCTAGTAACGTCTAGTTAGATCAAAGTGTCAGACAAAGTTTGGATCCCATTGCGGTGCAGTATCTAGACACCGTTGTAATCAGTAATCGTATTTGGCTGGAATCTGTTTATGGTTTAGAGCAGTTATTCAACCCTTATAGAGGATCTGTTATTATTATTATAACCAAGGGGGAGCACTAAACCCGTAGGTTTATGCAGCGCCTGTGGGGGGGGGGATGTGGAAGGTATTCAGGCTAAATTCAAGGAACTGGAGCACAGATCCAATTCCTTAGATCAAGAGCCCCTCACCAGCATCAAGGAGATGAGTAGATAACGATACCAACCTGGTATGGTCGGTATCGTTATCTTCTCATCTCTGACTCACAGTGATAAGAGATAAGATAAGATTTCGTTCGGATTTTTAACCCCGGAGGGTTAGCCACCCAGGATAACCCAAGAAAGTCAGTGCGTCATCGAGGACTGTCTAACTTATTTCCATTGGGGTCCTTAATCTTGTCCCCCAGGATGCGACCCACACCAGTCGACTAACACCCAGGTACCTATTTGCTGCTAGGTGAACAGGACAATAGGTGTAAGGAAACGTGTCGAAATGTTTCCACCCGCCGGGAATCGAACCCGGGCCCTCCGTGTGTGAAGCGGGAGCTTTAGCCACCAGGCCACCAGGCCACCATTGTCATTAGCTGAGATTTCAGTCTGTCTATACTTTAACATAGACTTCTGGCTTTAAGGATCATTGTGTTAATGTATATATAATCTTGGCTGGTATCTAACACGGATCTGTCCTTATTGAGACCATAGTTTCACTTGATAAACCTGGAGTTTACCTGGAGAGAGTTCCGGGCGTCAACGCCCCAGCGGCCCGGTCTGTGACCAGGCCTCCTGGCGGATCAGGAGGCCTGGAACTTTCGTGCAAATATATTATTGTTTGGAAATAAATGGTATAAAATACCGACACAATGGAAATATAAACACAAATGCAGTATAATGTGATCCTTTATTGACTACGTTTCGCCCACACAGTGGGCTTTTTCAAGCCACAAACAGAACTACCTGGGGTGGAAGAAACGCGAGTATTTATAGTTCTGTTTGTGGCTTGAAACGTAGTCAATAAAGGATCACATTATACTGCATTTGTGTTTATATCTCTCCAGGTAAACTCCAGGTAATATTATTGTTTAAGACACATGTCAATGAGTATAAACAAATACAGAAACATTTACAAGTACGTCGTATGTCGACTGTTTTCCGTATTAAGTGTATCTTTATGTATTACACTGTAAAAGAAGAACTTTGTATCATACACTAGGTTGTATATGATTTTTGGTATTAAAGATCGTGAGTTTTGTTTGGTGGATTCAATCTCTTAATTATTATTCCCAAATTGAAATGACATCTCTGTCCTAGGATAGCTAGACCAGACCTTGATTCGACATCTTGTTACAGAAAGGGACCAAAACAGGTCTATAGACATGGCCCTTGATATAACACTGTAGTTTTGAGGTACAGTTCGTGGATCCATTATGTGCCTCTGTAATAAGTTACGTGCCTTCGTGGTAGTCAACCACCGTATATCGTCTATGTTAGTCAACCACCGTATATCGTCTGTGGTAGTCAACCACCGTATATCGTCCGTGGTAGTCAACCACCGTATATCGTCCGTGGTAGTCAACCACCGTATATCGTCCGTGGTAGTCAACCACCATATATCGTCCGTGGTAGTCAACCACCGTATATCGTCCGTGGTAGTCAACCACCTTGCATCGTCCGTGGTAGTCAACCATCACACGTCGTCCGTGGCAATAAGCTACATTGCACCGTCCGTGGTAGTCAACCACCTTGCATCGTCCGTGGTAGCCAACCATCACGCGTCGTCCGTGCCAATAAGCTACGTTGCACCGTCCGTGGTAGTAACAAGTGTAATAATATCGTATAACAACATGGTGGTGGAGACACAAGAATCTCACTCACCACAAGTGGGTAATTTTCTCTTCAATATAGTCCGTCTCGTAGTCTAAAATTCAACATTATCGTTAATATTTTACGATGGACCCTACTTTATTCCTGGAGGGTGTTCCGGGAGTCAACGACCTCGCGGCCAAGTCCATGACCAGGCCTCAAGGTAGATTAGGACCTGATCAACCAGGCTGTTATTTTGGTCGCACGCAGACCGACGTACGAACCACAGCCCGGCTGGTCAGGTACTGACATTAGGTGCTTGTCCAATGCCTGCTTGAAGACAGCCAGGGGTCTATACAGTCTCTTATCGTGCTAGTGGCGCCCCTGCTTTTCATTTGAGGGATGTTGCATCGTCTGCCGAGTCTATTGAGTTCATAGGCAGTGATTTTTGTGTGCAAGTGTGGTACTAATCCCTCTAGGATTTTCCAAGTGTATATAATCATGTATCTCTCCCTCCTGCGTTCTAGGGAGTACAGGTTGGGGAACTTTAAGCGCTCTCAGTAATTGAGGTGGTTTATCTCCGTTATGCGCGCCGTGAAGGTTCTCTGTACATTTTCTAGGTGAGCAAATTTACCTGCCTTGAAAGGTGCTGTTAGTGTGCAGCAATATTCCAGCTTAGATAGAACAAGCGACCTGAAGTGTCATCATGGGCTTAGCATCCCTAGTTTTGAAGGTTCTCATTATTCATCCTGCCATTTTTCTAGCAGATGCGATTGGTACAATGTTATGGTCCTTGAAGGTGAGATCCTCCGACATGATCACTCCCAGGTCTTTGACATTAGTTTCTCGCTCATGGTGTGGTTGGAATTGGTTTTATACTCCGATGTAGTTTTAATTTCCTCATGTTTTCCATATCGGAGTAATTGAAATTTCTCATCATTGAATTTCATATTGTTTTCTGCGGAACATTGAAAAATTTGGTTGATGTCCGCCTGGAGTCCTGCGGTGTCTTCAACGGAGGACACTGTCATGCAAATTTGGGTGTCGCCCGTTATGTACCTCTGTAATCTGTAAATACCTTTGTAACTTGTCATGACCGTGACCAAATTTACCTGGAGTTCATTTCCTTTGTAACTTGCTCAGCTATCAAAACTTTGGGGCCCAGTCCCTGGATTCATTATGTACCTTTGTAATCTTTTGACCACCGCCCACAGGATGGGTATGGGGTACATAATAAACATTAAACTAACTAAAGTCTGCAAAAGAAGACAAGATGGGAGCGAGTACTGTGCCTTGTGGAACAGAGCTTTTCACCGTACCCGCCTCAGACTTTACTCTGTTTACTACTACTCTTTGTGTTCTATTTGTTAGGAAATTATAGATCCATCTACCAACTTTTAAAGTTATTCCTTTATCACGTGTTTTGTGTGCTATTACACCATGGTCACACTTTTCAAAGGCTTTTGCAAAGTCCGTGTGTATTACATCTGCATTTCGTTTGTCTTCTAGAGCATCCAGCACCTTGTTATAGTGGTCCAGTAGCTGGGACAGACAGGAGCGACCTGCTCTAAACCCATGTTGCCCTGGGTTGTGTAACTGATAGGTATCTAGATGGGTGGCGATCTTGCTTCTTAGAACCCTTTCAAAGATTTTTATGATATGGGATGTTAACGTTATCGGTCTGTAGCTATTTGCTATTGCTTTACTGCCACCTTTGTGGAGTGGGGCTATGTCTGTTGTTTTTAGCAGCTGTGGGACGACCCCTGTGTCCATGCTCCCTCTCCATAGGATGTTAAAAGCTCGTGATAGGGGCTTCTTGCAATTCTTGATGAACACGGAGTTCCATGAGTCTGGGCCTGGGGCAGAGTGCATGGGCATGTCATTTATCGCCTTTTCGAGGCGATAGCCAGGGTCACACCAATACACAAAGGTGTTAGTTTACCTGGAGTTTACCTGGAGAGAGTTCCGGGGGTCAACGCCCCCGCGGCCCGGTCTGAGACCAGGCCTCCTGGTGGATCAGAGCCTGATCAACCAGGCTGTTGCTGCTGGCTGCACGCAAACCAACATACGAGCCACAGCCCGGCTGATCCGGAACTGACTTTAGGTGCTTGTCCAGTGCCAGCTTGAAGACTGCCAGGGGTCTGTTGGTAATCCCCCTTATGTGTGCTGGGAGGCAGTTGAACAGTCTCGGGCCCCTGACACTTATTGTATGGTCTCTTAACGTGCTAGTGACACCCCTGCTTTTCATTGGGGGGATGGTGCATCGTCTGCCAAGTCTTTTGCTTTCGTAGTGGGTGATTTTCGTGTGCAAGTTCGGTACTAGTCCCTCTAGGATTTTCCAGGTGTATATAATCATGTATCTCTCCCTCCTGCGTTCCAGGGAATACAGGTTTAGGAACCTCAAGCGCTCCCAATAATTGAGGTGTTTTATCTCCGTTATCCGCGCCGTGAAAGTTCTCTGTACATTTTCTAGGTCGGCAATTTCACCTGCCTTGAAAGGTGCTGTTAGTGTGCAGCAATATTCCAGCCTAGATAGAACAAGTGACCTGAAGAGTGTCATCATGGGCTTGGCCTCCCTAGTTTTGAAGGTTCTCATTATCCATCCTGTCATTTTTCTAGCAGATGCGATTGATACAATGTTATGGTCCTTGAAGGTGAGATCCTCCGACATGATCACTCCCAGGTCTTTGACGTTGGTGTTTCGCTCTATTTTGTGGCCAGAATTTGTTTTGTACTCTGATGAAGATTTAATTTCCTCATGTTTACCATATCTGAGTAATTGAAATTTCTCATCGTTGAACTTCATATTGTTTTCTGCAGCCCACTGAAAGATTTGGTTGATGTCTGCCTGGAGCTTTGCAGTGTCTGCAATGGAAGACACTGTCATGCAGATTCGGGTGTCATCTGCAAAGGAAGACACGGTGCTGTGGCTGACATCCTTGTCTATGTCGGATATAAGGATGAGGAACAAGATGGGAGCGAGTACTGTGCCTTGTGGAACAGAGCTTTTCACCGTAGCTGCCTCGGACTTTACTCTGTTGACGACTACTCTCTGTGTTCTGTTAGTGAGGAAATTATAGATCCATCGACCGACTTTTCCTGTTATTCCTTTAGCACGCATTTTGTGCGCTATTACGCCATGGTCACACTTGTCGAAGGCTTTTGCAAAGTCTGTATATATTACATCTGCATTCTTTTTGTCTTCTAGTGCATTTAGGACCTTGTCGTAGTGGTCCAATAGTTGAGACAGACAGGAGCGACCTGTTCTAAACCCATGTTGCCCTGGGTTGTGTAACTGATGGGTTTCTAGATGCGTGGTGATCTTGCTTCTTAGGACCCTTTCAAAGATTTTTATGATATGGGATGTTAGTGCTATTGGTCTGTAGTTCTTTGCTGTTGCTTTACTGCCCCCTTTGTGGAGTGGGGCTATGTCTGTTGTTTTTAGTAACTGTGGGACGACCCCCGTGTCCATGCTCCCTCTCCATAGGATGGAAAAGGCTCGTGATAGGGGCTTCTTGCAGTTCTTGATGAACACAGAGTTCCATGAGTCTGGCCCTGGGGCAGAGTGCATGGGCATGTCATTTATCGCCTGTTCGAAGTCATTTGGCGTCAGGATAACATCGGATAGGCTTGTGTTAATCAAATTTTGTGGCTCTCTCATAAAAAATTCATTTTGATCTTCGACTCTCAGTCTGGTTAGCGGCTTGCTAAAAACTGAGTCATATTGGGACTTGAGTAGCTCACTCATTTCCTTGTTGTCATCTGTGTAGGACCCATCTTGTTTAAGTAGGGGCCCAATACTGGACGTTGTTCTCGATTTTGATTTGGCATAGGAGAAGAAATACTTTGGGTTTCTTTCGATTTCATTTATGGCTTTTAGTTCTTCCCGCGATTCCTGACTCCTAAAGGATTCTTTTAGCTTAAGTTCGATGCTTGCTATTTCTCTGACCAGTGTCTCCCTACGCATTTCAGATATATTGACCTCTTTTAGCCGCTCTGTTATTCTTTTCCGTCGCCTGTAAAGGGAGCGCCTGTCTCTTTCTGTTTTACATCTACTCCTCCTTTTTCTTAGAGGAATAAGCCTTGTGCATACATCGAGTGCTACCGAGTTAATCTGTTCTAGGCATAAGTTGGGGTCTGTGTTGCTTAGTATATCTTCCCAGCTTATATCGGTTAGGACTTGGTTTACTTGGTCCCACTTTATGTTTTTGTTATTGAAGTTGAATTTGGTGAATGCTCCCTCGTGACTAATCTCCTTATGTCGGTCTGGGGCTCCGCGCATACATGACTGAACCTCAATTATGTTGTGATCTGAGTATATTGTTTTTGATATGGTGATATTTCTTATCAGATCATCATTGTTAGTGAAGATGAGGTCTAGTGTATTCTCCAGTCTAGTAGGCTCTATTATTTGCTGGTTTAAATTGAATTTTGTGCAGAGATTTAAAAGCTCGCGTGAGTGTGAGTTTTCATCAGAGCTGCCTCCTGGTGTTATTACTGCAACAATATTATTTGCTATATTCCTCCATTTTAGGTGCCTTAAGTTGAAATCCCCCAGGAGCAAGATATTGGGTGCAGGAGCTGGGAGATTTTCCAGACAGTGGTCAATTTTTAACAGCTGTTCCTGGAATTGCTGGGATGTTGCATCCGGAGGCTTGTAGACTATCACAATGACTAGGTTTTGGTTCTCGACCTTTACTGCTAAAACTTCCACTACATCATTTGAGGCATTTAGCAGTTCTGTGCAAACAAGTGACTCTGCAATGTACAGGCCAACCCCCCCCTTTTGCCTGTTCACTCTGTCACATCTGTATAGGTTGTAACCTGGGATCCATATTTCGTTGTCCAAGTGATCCTTTATGTGGGTCTCAGTGAAAGCCGCGAACATTGCCTTTGCCTCTGCAAGCAGTCCACGGATGAAAGGTATTTTGTTGTTTGTTGCTGGCTTTAGACCCTGTATATTTGCAAAGAAGAATGTTATCGGACTGGTGGTATTGTTGGTACTGGGGGGGGATTTTTTTTCCGGCATTAGTATCTGTATCTGTTGGTTTGGAGTGGAGGCCATCGACTGTGGTTCCACTCCAGGAATGACTGGATTTGGTGTACGATTTCTGCCATTTCCTGCCAGTTTTTTTTCCTTCCTGGCACTAAAAAACCTCTCCCTCTTGAGTGGCTGTGGCTACCCAGGTTTTCCCATGGCCTGGATGTTTTGTATCTTTTTGTCCCCTTTAGATGGTATGCCTGGCAATTTAAGTTATAGCACAGTCTTTCCTGTACTGAAGAGGTACACAGTTCAGGGTGAAAAAGCTTACAGGAAGGGAGTTTGCATTTTCCTGTTGTCATATGGGCATGGCATTTCCTAGGGTGGTCATAGTTGCACGTCCCATCTGTTTTTCCAGATTTCCCATGCCAGCAGATACCGAGTGCATAGTATGTGCACAGGCTTGGTTTCCGTTTGCCTTGGGTTTCTGTGACTGTATTCCCTGTTGGTGCATGTTTCCCTGTCTTACTTCTATCCTCCCTAGCACCAACAATGGAGCTCCCACCATTTGTTTTTGGTAATATATCCTCACTATTGCTAGTGGAGTCCTCTTGTTTGCTATTTCCTGCGGTATTTCTAGTTTGCAATATTGGTTTTATCTTATCTTTGACTACACTTGTTTCCCTACTATGGCTCCTGTCCCCTATGAGGTCATTCATATGTATTCCTTCCTGCGTATAATTCCCGACTACCTGGACAAAATCTCCAGCTTCACCATTACTGTCTCCCAGGACAGCATCTCCAGCTTCCCCATTACTGTCTCCCAGGACAGCATCTCCAGCTTCACCATTACTGTCTCCCAGGACAGCACCTCCAGCTTCACCATTACTGTCTCCCAGGACAGCACCTCCAGCTTCCCCATTACTGTCTCCCAGGACAGCACTATCAGCCCCCCATTTACTGACTACCAGGACATCATCTCCAGCCTTACAGTTTCTGACTACATGGCCAGTATCAAGGGCAGTACCATTCAGCCCGGACTTTTTATGTTCCCATCTGTTGTAGAAAGCTTCCAGGTTTTCTATGAAAGCAGCTTTGATGTTGACCTCTTTTAATACCCTTGTGATTTTAGTCCACAGATTTATCTCATTTGGGCATACCCAAAAACACTTCCCTGTTTTAATACTGCTTGTAGCTAGTTCTTGGATATCTGCACAAGGGGCGTGACACCAATTTCCACAGAAATGACAATTTATGCATGTGGAAGCCCGTTTGTTTGACTGACCACAGACTACACACAGCTTCATAATGATTTGAATGGTTGATTTACTGCAATTCTACTAGCAACCTCTTGAATATTCTATTAATAACCTGCTAGGTGCACAACGAAACCGTTTGAAACCAGTCCAGGGTTCGGACCAGTCAAGGGTTCGGACCATTCAAGGGTTCGGACCAGTCAAGGGTTCGGACCAGTCTATCTGATCTGATCAGTGGGTCACTTATTTAAACCATACTGGTCGGTGATTTGAGCTAACACATGAAGGATCTACTGGAAATTATCTACCCGAGTAATATGTGATTTGATTGATACAAAAGTATAACTTGCGTGATGAAGAGCCGGTGACTGCTGGCAGCTCCTACAATGACGAACGGTCGAGCCACCACCTTTGTTTATCAATCGCTGTATCTAGCTTCTATATTTTTTTTTTTTTTTTTTTTTTTCCGTCTCCACCACAATAAATGCTATATTATCACTATAGTTGACTGGTGCAAATTTTGGAGGAAGGGCGCTTTTTCTGTAATAATAATTGCTTCTCGTTGTGTATATTGCGACCGCTGGTAACTACAGGTTATATGAAATTCACAGTAACGTCTCGTATTTCAAGAAAAAGAAACTAATGAAAGTCACTCCACTCCACTAAGTACCATTATAATACTGGTTAGTTGCTACTACAACACTGTATTCTGCTATTCACTGGTATCACTAGATTATATGCGAGTACACTAGCAGGCCAGGAAGATTATTAAAACAGCTGACCTGTGGTAAGTTTCTGGCGACTTCTGGCACCTGCCTCTATAGGCTTATCACTTCATTTACAAATTCACCTGTTTTCAAATGACACTTTAGCCTTTATCATCAATATACTAGGGAGCCACTGTAGTATACACTATACACTATGTATACTCAATGCTTTCAGGGAGACTTTCTTTCCTCTGACACAAAGTTCAATATTATTATTTTTCCACACGGGACAGGCCTATGATTCCCCTCTGGCAGTAAACTCTGCTAGGAAGTGCACACTAATTCTCCTTTTTTTACTCAGTATATAATGTTTTCCGCCCAAGATTGGTTCCAGGCGCTAGAGGGATGTATCGTATAGGATTGATGACACAAATTAAATTTCTAGCACGTAAGAGCGACCGTGAAAACACCAGAAAAACCGGGAGCACAACGAGGCACGCTGACACGAATGGGAACAACCTGTCGGTATTTTATACAATTTTAAGAAGACAAATTGTCAAAATCAGCAAAACGGAATCAGAACCCCTGCCGATAGCATGTGGAGTTCCCCAAGGTAGTATTCGGGGTCCCTTATTATTCTTGTTATGTTAATGACATGCCTATCAGTGTCAAGTGCAAACTCCTACTGTATGCAGATGACAGTGCTCTGTTAATTAACACTGGAACTGGAGTCCTGCAGCATACGGTTAGTAGACAACAAACTATCATTACACCTCGGGAAAACTGAAGTCATTCTCTTGGGCACGAAACATAAACTGAGAAGGGTAAATAATTTTAATGTCCAGTGTAATGGGGAACCCATCACTTCGGTTTCATCAGTAAAATATCTGGGAATCCCCTTTGACCCATGCATGTCAGGAGAATTGATAGGGAACAGTGTAGTAAAGAAAGCGAATGCCAGACTGAAGTTCCTGTATAGACAAGCACAGTGTCTACCTACTGAGGCTCGCAGGACCCTATGTCTTGCCCTTATACAATGCCATATGGATTATGCTTGCTCTTCATGGTACTCTGCCTTGACAAAAAAAAATAACTGAAAGATTAAGTAAGTTTATTCAGGTATGTGTGTTGAGAACCTGTGATAACCCAAAAAAGTCAGACAGAGTAACTTTATTTCCAATGCAAATCACCCAGAACAAAATCGTAAGATTCATCCTGGGGCTGGGACCAAGAGAACATGTAGGCCAGGATGAATTACAGCAGTTGGATATGCTGAATGTTGAAGACAGAGTAAAACAACTGAAGCTAAATCATGTTTATAAAATTGCTCACAAACAATGTCCAGAATATCTTGCTGTCAATTTTGTCAAGGTTGGGAACCAAAGCAATCATAGTAAGTAAGTTTATTCAGGTATACACAAATACAGTTACATAGATTGTCATACATAGCAGCGTATGTGTAGAGAACCCAGGATAACCCCCCAAAAAAAAGTCAGTGACTTATTTTCATTGGTGTACTAGGGGGAGAGAGCACAACTTTGTAGTAGCCACAGTCAGTGGCCAGGCTTCAAACACCTTTTATTGTACAGCAATAAAGGAATGGAACAGACTGCCTGCACATGTCAAAGCCAGTCATA
The DNA here is from genome assembly GCF_038502225.1 of Cherax quadricarinatus. Classification (NCBI taxonomy): domain Eukaryota; kingdom Metazoa; phylum Arthropoda; class Malacostraca; order Decapoda; family Parastacidae; genus Cherax; species Cherax quadricarinatus. The sequence goes on from NC_091379.1 coordinate 15,811,188, forward strand.
GCATGAACCAGTTCAAGAAGAGTGCCAAAAAGTGTCTGATGAATGAAGCTACAGAAAGGGAGGGGAATAATTTTTTTAGCTAATACATGTGTAATTTTACCTTATTTCTAGTAATGACCCTCGTATTGTCTTAATGTAGTAGATAGTCTTAATAGTAGATAGTCTTAATAGTAGGATAATAAGATATTATCACCTTTACATTATAATAATAACGTAAAACGACCCAATGGAAATAAGTCACTCTTATTATTATTAAAAATTCGCCGGTATTCTCCCGGCCCGGCCTTGGCTCCCTCTCTAGGGAGTGTCTGAGACCTAAGTCTCCCATGAGAGGAGACACAAGTACCCCCTCATCGTTGGGACCAACTGTCCCCAGGCCAAGCCACATTCCCCGCCCTCACGGGGCTCGTAGGGAGAAGCTAGGCCTCTGGTCTGCCATCCCCGCCCCAAGGAAGCTAATGGGAATAACAGTCTTGTGAGCTGCAAGCTCCGGCTCAGGCACCTACCCTACCCTAGAAGGGCTGGGCATGGTATCGATCCTGGGCATGGTGTCGATCCTGGGCATGGTGTCGATCCTGGGCATGGTGTCGATCCTGGGCATGGTGTCGATCCTGGGCATGGTGTCGATACTGGGCATGGTGTCGATCCTGGGCATGGTGTCGATATATATATAAGTCACTCTGTCTGACTTTTTTGGGTTATTCCAGGTTCTCAACACATATGCTACTATGTATGACAATCTATGTAACTGCCAAATCATACCAGGGATGGGATAGAACCCGCGGTCAGAGAGTCTCAAAACTCCAGACCGTCGCGTTAGCCACTGGACCAGCTAGCCACAATAAGATTCATCCAACTAGGTATATTTCTACACCATAGGAAGGTTACTATAGGCCACCACTGTGACCACAAATGCAAGTTTTTACAGAAGAATCTCCAGCTAGCGTGACCGTGATGAACTCCAGCTCAAGTCCCCTCAAAGCCGTTAACCAGCTAGCGTGACCGTGATGAACTCCAGCTCAAGTCCCCTCAAAGCCGTTAACATGACTCACGAAATCGTAATGACACGATTTCGTGAGTCGAGTTATGTAACTGTATTTATGTATACCTGAATAAACTTAACTTAGAATAATATCAGGTGTGTGTCTACCAAATTCTGTCTCTCTCATAAAAAAAATCACTTAGGTCTTCGACTCTCAATCTGGATAGTGGCCATTTTTGTATTTAAAATCTTATAACATGTATACCACGCATTGTAAACTTTAAAAGGAATTAAATATTTGTATTAGTGTACCATGGTGCAACAAGGCCGCGTTCACCCGAAATAATTCAGAGTTTTTAGATTATTAACTATTTGAGAGAAATCTTGATTTTTACATAGTTATTAAAAAGTTAAGTAGATAAAATAACTAGCTAATTATATTTCTCATAAATACACGTAGAAATACACTATTTATAAGTAGATCACTATCATATAAATACCCTAAAAATTACGTCATATATTCGCTAGGAAATGTATATATCAACATTAGTTCTCCATTATTATACTACTATGAAAGTGATAAATTTCAATTTTAAGATAAACAAGAACACAAACACATTTAATTGACTTGTCTTTAAATAAATAGATAAGATAAGAGTACATAAACAAAAACAACAAAAATTACAGAAATTACTTCACATTGTATAATACGTACTTAAAATCTATGAGAACAGATACAGAATGCTATGATGTCACTAATTATCTGATAAAAAAGAGAGAAAAAACATTGCTAAAAAAAATCTTCAATAAGAAATACAAAGTAAATAAGTAAGAAATAAGTACAAAGATAAGACTTTGTTGGATTTGAACTCCTGAGGGTTTAGCCACCCAGGATAAACCTACAAAAGTCATCACCTGGAGACCTGAGAGAGTTCTCTGGGTCACGCCCGCGGCCCGGCCGTACTAGGCCTGGTGGATCACTAACGATCAAACCAGCCGTTAGCAGCTGTGTCGCACGCAAACCAACACTGGCTGCCACGCTCCGCTGATCGTAACCGACTTAGGTGCCATCCAGTGCCAGCTTAACACTGCTAGGGTCTGTTGGTAATCCCCATGCCAGAGGCTGAATGGTCTCGTCCCCACACACTTATTGTATATCTCTAACGTGCTAGTGACACCCCCTGCCATTGTGATAAGACGTCTGCTGGCAGCCCGCTTTCTTCGTAGTGGAGTGATTTTCAGGTGCAAGTTCGGTACTAGTCCCCAGGATTTCCAGGTATATAATCATATTTTCCTCCTGCTCAGGAATGGCAGGTCGAAACCCCAAGGCCCGGCACTGAGGTGGCTGGGATTCCGCATAAAGCAAAGTTCTGTACATGCATTTCTAGGTTTGAAAACTAGCTACAGAGCCACTAAAAGAGGGAGGGAGGTTTTAGTGCCAGAAGAAAAACTGTATAAATGCAGAAATGTACACCAAACTAGTCATTCCTGGAGGAACTACAGTCGATGGCCTCCACTCCAAACCAAACAGATACAGATACTACTAAAAAAACTTCAGCAATTAAAATGTAATATCTACCAGTCCGATAACATCTTCTTTTCTTTGCAACATACAGGGCCCAAAGTCAGCAATAAACAACAAAATACCTTTTCATCCGTAACGATTGCAGATGCAGAAGTAGTTTCATGTATTTTCACTGAGAATCACATACATCATTTGACAAACTATAAATATGATCCAGGTTACAACTCATACAGACAGCACAGAGCAATGAAAGGTGGAAGTTGGTTCAAATAATGAGAGTCACTTGTTTGCATGAACTGCTAATGCCCAACATTGGTAGTGGAAGTTTTAGTAAAGGTCGAGAACCAAAACCTAGCTGGCTGTGTGGTAGCCCACAAGCCTCCGACAGCCATCCTGCAATCTCCAGAACAGCTGTTGCAATCACCACTGTCTAAAATCTTCCAGCTCCTAACCCAACATCTTGCCCTGGGGGGATTTAAACTTAAGGCACCTAAAAATGGATAATAGCAACAATATTGTTGCAGTAATGATCTGTAGAGGCAGCCTGATGAAAACTCACACCACACGAGCTTTAAATCTCTGCAACAAAAATTCAATTTAAACCAGCAAATAATAGGAGCCTTACTAGACTGGAGAAGAGACCAGACCATCTGACGTAACAATGATGATCTGATGGAATGTCACCATATCAAAACAATATACCAAATCACAATATAATTGGAGGTCTGCACATGGAGTTCTGTGATCTGACAAAACGAAAGACTGAATGAGGAGCATCTAAATTCATAACTTCACAATAAAAACATAAAGTGGGACCAAGGAAACCACAAAGTCCTAACCTGATATAAGCCAAAGATATACTATGCAGACCTAAACTATGCTCAGAAATATTTAACCCAGAATGATGGCATGGCTTATTCCTGGCAGCAGAGATAGATAAAATAGAAAGAGACAGTAAGGCCTTTATAAAGATGCAAAGAATACAGAGATACAAAAGAGGTCAATATATCAGAAATGCAGAGACAATTTTCATTTAGAAATGAGTGTACACTGAAATTTAGTTAAAAGAACTTAGAGTCAGGAATCATAACTGTAAAAATATAAAATTAAACTTTAAGAACCCAAAGTATTTTCTCCAGCACCCAAATCAGAGAATAATGTCCTAGTGGCAGTCCCAATGCAATACAGAGATGGGTCCTACATAGATGACAGCAAGGAAAATGAGTGAGCTACCTGTCTCACTATGACCTAGTTTAGTGCCACAATCTGACTAGAGCGAAGATCAAACGAATTTTTATGTAGAGCACAAAATTATCGAACATGGCCCATCTGATGTTATCTCTGACGACTTCGAACAGGCGATAAATGACATGCTCATGCACTCTGCCCTCAGGCGACTGAACTCAATATCACAACTGCAAGAAGCCCATCACTGTTTTCTATCTCATGAGAGAGCATGGACACGGGTCATCCCCAGCACAAAAACAGATATAGCCTCCACTCATGGCAAAGGCAAAGTAAATATGAACTAGCAGACTAATAGCACCTAACATCCACATCAGAAAATTTGAAGGTTCCACACAAGATCAACAATCATCAGAAACTTCCACTACATAAGTGAAAAAAATCAGGCACATGGTTTGAACAGAATGCTCTGCCCATCCCCAACTGATTGATCACAACATATCCAATGTTAGAAGACAAAAAGATCACAGATTAAGATATATTTGCAAAGCCTTCTGACAAGTGACCATGAGTAATAGCACAAAAGCTAAGAAAATAATATAGCAAAGTTTATTGATGCAGATCCACACTTTCTAATTAATATAAACACAGAGAGTGAAGCCACCATATGAAACTGAGGCTAATATAGTGTCTGGTCCCATGGGCACAGTACTAGCTCCCATCTTGTTCCTCATCCTCATATCCGGACATAGATACACGTCAGCCACAGCACTGTGTTCTTCTGGTAGATGACACCAGACTCCACACTGATAGTGGCCTCCAAATGCAGAGCAATGCAAGGCCCAGGCAAGTGACATTTAACCAAATCTTTCAGTGGGCTTAAAACAGTGATATTTTAACGTAGATGAGAAATTTCTACTCATTCAGATATAGCACAGATAGAAAACAATCTTTCACTATAAATGAAATTCATTACAACATATTAAACACCACACTCAGATGATTATGCTGAGATCTCACTTAATAATCATGAACATTAACATCACTTAAAAACATATTGGACAATGATAACTTCAAAACTAGGGAGGCTATCATGATTGACACTTCAAACACTTATTCATCTAGCTGAACACATGCAATTAACATGAATTTTTCAATAACTTTCACACCTTCTTCACTGAGGACTATCTGAATCATTAAACTGTGGTTTGAATTCAGATGCCACCAACACCAGCTCCAATATCACCTGTGATGCACCACAATTGTCCATTATCACCCAGGATGCCACCTACACAATCATTATCACCTATAATGCCACCACACTGTCCACATTTGCCCAGAGATGCCACCCACCAGCCCGCACACACCAGGGACACCTGAGCCACCAGTTCATTATTACCCAGGATACCCACACCAGTCCCATTATCACCCAGGATGCCACTCACCAGTCCATTATCAACCAGGATGCCACCACACCAGTCTACTAACACCCAGATGCCACCACCAGTCCATTATCACCAGATGCCACCCACTGGGCTTCACTAACACTGAAAATTTATTTAATACAGGAATGAGAATAGGTGTATGAATGTGTTTTGAACAGCTTCCACCCACTGGGAATTTGAACCTGGTCCTCTGTGTGAAAACGTATTGACACTGTGCAGTAAAATGAGGCAAATTAAGTAAAAGTAAGTAACTCAGTAAAGCAGCAACTGGCAACTTAGTAAAGTGGCACCACAGCGGTAAGAACCAAGTAAAGACCATAATTTTAGCAAGCAATCAAGCAGTGGCAATCACAAAGGCAACCAAGACCATGAAGAACACAAAGGCAATCATGCAATCTTAGCAGCAAATCAACATGCAGCACCTACAGTAGCATCATAATGAGTGCAAATCATAAACAAGAATCACAAAGGCAATTGGCAATCAGCAAAGTAACCAAAGAAAGTAAGCTTTTAGCTGCAACTAGACTGAGAGTCGAAGATCAAAGACTTTATGAGCCACAAATTTGGTGTTAATACAAGCCTATCTGATGTTATCCTGACGCCAAATGACACTGGAACATAAAGATAGCTGATATGCTCACACCCTGCCCTAGGCCAGGACTTCATGAACCCAAACACTGTTAAGAACCGTGCTAGAAGCCCTTTATCACGAGCCTCCTTTTCGATCTATGAGTGGAAAATGAAAGGGGACACCTGTTACTAAAACACATGATACAGCTCCACACTCCGCAGCAGCAGGTACAACAGCAAAGAAATCATAGACCAATAGCACTAATATTCCGTTAATACAGCAAATTTTGAAAGGGTCCTAAGAAGCAAGATCACCACCTAATGAAACTCCAACAGTTACATGCAACTAGGAAAATATGGGGTCAGAAGAATGCCCACTGTCTCAAAGATGATCACTGTTATAACTTAAATGCAACAGAAGACAAAAAAGAATGCAGATGTAATATATACAGACTTTGCAAAGCTCAGATGGGTGTGTGGTGTGACCATATGTAATAGCGTACAAAACAAATAAATGGAATAATAATGAACATAGTATTTATCGATGACTGAGTAATTTCACTAACAGAAACAGATAGAGAGTCAACACAGTAAAGTCCGATAGCAGTTATAGCGCTGGTCTGCATGCTGCATCACCTATCTTATTCCATCCATATCCATATGATGGTGATGTCAGCTTTACATGACTGTAAGTTTTCTAAGATGACACCTAGACTTGTGCTGATACATCAACAGATAATTTGCATACCTCAGGCATCAATCCAAATCTTATGGCAGAAAATAATATAGTTCAACGATGAGAAATCAATTATTTGATATATAAAAGAGAACAAATCTTCATCAGAGTACATAAAACAATTCAACAAAAATAGAGCGTTAAACCACTAATGTTATATCTGGAGTGACATACTGAGGATCCCACTTCTATAATCATGAAGACAATTAACTGCAACTGCTAGAAACATGAGATTGATGACACGAGAACTTTCTTGAAACTAGAGGCTGGTCATGATGATACCAGGTCACTGTTTATCTAGTCAAAGATGCTGCCACTGAAGAGCACTCGCAGTGAAATTGCTGACCTAGAAACAAAGGAGAACTTCAACACAAAGCATGATATGTAGAGACAAACACCTCAACATTGGGAGCGCTTGAGGTTCCAACCTGTATTCTGGGAATGAGGAGGGAGAGATATAAGATTATACATGCACTAAAAACCTCTTAGAGGGACTAGTACTGAACTTGCAATAATGAAAATCACTTTACTACGAAAGCAAAAGATTTGGCAGATGATAAACATCCCCAATGAAAAAGCAGGTGCCACTTAGCACGCAGAGACTGTATAATGGCGTCAAGTCTAGACTGTCTAACTGCCTCCAGCACACATAAGGGGATTACCAACAGACCCCTGGCAGTCTCTCAAGCTGGTACCGGACAAGCACCCAAAGTCGTTCCGATCAGCCGGGCTGTGGCTCGCACGTTGGTTTGCGCAGCCAGTAGCAACAGCCTGGCTGACCAGGCTCTGACCTACCAGGCGCCTGGTCGCAGAGCTGAAGCCGGCGTTAATCCCGAACTCTCTCTGCAGGCGAAAACACAACACGCCACTTGATACCGGAAACGCAGAAGTGTCCTTGTCCCCGCTCTCCTCATACATCAATGACTCCTTCCAACGTAACTCAACACCTTATGCCGGGTCATCTCTCACCCTAATCTTGCCTCTCAACACCATTGTGAATGAGGAGTTGATTAAAAGACGACTTGATGACAGCTAAATAAATTTACGCTAACACTGACAAACCTACTATATTAGTGCTTGGTAGCAGAGCAGGAGATGCACAAATTAACATTAAGATTGGACAACACTCACTACCAGAAATAATGTGGGCAAATTCCCTAGGCTTATACCTTGACAACCTGAATTTTGTGCACCATATCCAGCATATAACCAAAAGTATCCAAAACGGCTGGGAACCTCCAAGATAAGATACGCTGCCGCAAAATGCCCTTCTACACTATACCACTCACTTATTTATCCATACTCACCTAGTGCTATTTGTGCTAAATTAAAACTGCAGCCAAACACACCTAAAGCTTAATAATAACCTGCAACAAAAGCTGTGGTGGTAAGAAATAATCAACAAATCCCCATCCCTGGCACACCCCACTCTCTTCATAGATCTAAATCCTTACTTCCTGTTCAGCATATCCACACCCTACTACTGTGCAATCTACAATCTGACAGGACACTTAAACTTCTAAGGTCAACCTTGACCTAAAACGCTTTCTTTGATAGGGGTTGTGACAGAACCTACAGGCATAACACTGTGACACAAACATCTCATTATATCTCTGTGTGTCCGACTAAAACCTTTACAAAAATTCAATGTATGTCAAAGGCCCTAAAACTGTGAATACCCTACCTGAGAACCCCAGAAATGTGACATTCATCAGTACCTCAAAAACTACCATTAGAAAACATCTTTTATCTCCTGATACACCTTACCATCCAACTACATGAATACTCACCTGGTGGTTTGTACACTACACTCACTCACCCATTTGACCATAAACAGAAATACACCCCAATCTAAATAATGAACTTTGTGATACTCCAATACTGGAAACTACAATTGTGCCAAAACAAAAGCATTCACATTGCTAAACCTACAAACTAGTATTTAGTCACTTAGCTATAATACCAACCACTCATGACTGCAATATTTTAAAATAAAGAATTAAAACTAAGTCTGTCTTGAAATGCTCAGCGCAAGTAGGGCGTTCTAGTGGTACACACTCTGCAATCATTATTTAACCACATGTAAACCACACAACAACCAAATCTCGTAACCAACATTGTAACTTTATAGTAAGAAATAAACTCTTGAATCTGAATTGAATTGAAAGTAGCAACCAAGTAAACTTAGCAAAGTAACTAGTGCAGTTTAGTTAACCAAGCAACTTAGTAAAGAACTAGTAAAGCAACTCAAGCAAATCCTAGCAAAGCAACTCAGCAAAAGCAAGTAGCCAAGCAACTTAGTAAAGTAACTCAGTGCAAAGTAACTAAGTAATCCTAGCAAAGCAACCTCAGTAAAGTAAGCAATCAAGCAACTTGTAGCAACTCAGTAAAGCAACTTAGTAAAGTAACTCAGTGGTAAAGTAACTTAGTAACAACTCAGTAAAGTACAACTTAGCAAAGTAAGCACTAAAGTAAATAACTACAAAGTAAAGTAACTGGCAAAGTAAGTAACCAAGCAAAGTGGCAAATTGGCAACCAAGCAAAGTAAGTAACCAAGTAAAGTAAGTGAACTACAAAGTAACCAAGTAAAGAAAGTAACGAAGTAAAGTAATCATAAAGTAATTCATAACTGGAGTAAACTTAGCAAAGTAAGTAACGAAGCAGCAACCAAGTAAGTAACGAAGCAAAGTAACTGGGTTAAAAGTAAGTAATCATAAAGTAAGTAAGCAAAAGGTGTTTAGGTAGAGGACACAAATACAGTTACATAAATTATCATCATACATAACAAATATGTAAATTACCCAGAATAACCTCAAAAAATCAAACAGCAAATACAACTCAATTAAAAACGAGGGTAAAACTCATTAAAAACAACCCATAAAACGCCAAAAACTAGATAAAACTCCTCTAAAAAAACACACAAAAAAATGGAAACCCAAGTGACACAAGATGGTAACACTGAGTTGGAGTGGAGGACGGCCACACTCTCCTCTTATTCCCTTATTTTGTGGCTCCGCTTTATTATTCCGGTGTTAGTTGGAGGTCCAGTAAAGGCACACACTCTGCTTCACCAGCTGTAAGTGACACACACTTGACATTGCTTTTTACTTCAAGGTTTTAAGTGGTTTTTAAAAGTACTTGTGGCCTGTGACTCTTCTTGTGACTAAGGTTTTATAATGCACGGCTAAAGCTTTGTGTTAGAACTCCTAGAGTAAATATATCATACTTTAAAAGCTTCTATGTTAGAATCCCCAGAGTGTTTCTTTAGAACACATTTAAAGCTTTATGTTAGAACTCAGATGTTTCATAACACATTTAAAGCTTTATGTTGAACTCCTAGAGTAAGCTTTATAACACATTTAAAGCTTTTATGTTAGAATCTAGAGCAAGCTTTATAAACACATTTAAAGCTTATGTTAGAACTCTAGAGTAAGCTTTATAACATTTAAAGCTATGTTAGAACCTAGAGTAAGCTTTATAACACATTTAAAGCTTAATTTTGTTAAACCCTGAAGTAAGTTTTATAACATCTCTAAAGTTTTATGTTAAAACTCCTAAAGCTGGTAACACATCTAAAGCTTTACTTGTTTTAACTTAATGAAAGCTTTCTGCAACACACATCTAAAGATTTAATTGTTTTGATAACCAACGAAAAAGCTTTATAACACATCTAAAGCTTTATTTGTGTTACAACTAAAGTAAGCTTTATAACACATCTAAAAGCTTTATTTGTTACACCAAAATAGCTTTATAACACATCTAGTTTTCATTTTGTTACAACACCTAAACTAAGCTTTTATAATGCCACTCTAAAGCTTTATTTGTTACATCTCCTAAAGTAAACTTTATAACACATCTGAAGCTTTTGTGTTAAATCTTTAAAGTAAGCTTTATAAATACATCTAGTTAATATTTCTGTTACAACTCCCAAAGTAAGCTTTATGACATCTAAAGCTTTATTTTTCTTAAACTTAAAGTAAACTTTATAACACATCTGTTTGTTTGTGTTACAACCTCCAAAATAAGCTTTATAATACATCTCCAAAAGTTTTTTTATAGAACTTGCCCTCAAAGTAAGCTTTATTAATGGTATACTCAAAATAAGCTTTGTGTAATAAAACACCAAGTAGGCTTGATTCGTGCTAGAAACACTCAAAGTAAGCTTTATTTATGTTAAAATACTAAAGTAAGCTTTGTGTTAAAACAGCTTAAAGTAGTCTTATTTGTGTTAAAACACAAAAATAAGTTTTTATTTAAAGAAACACTCTACGTAAACTTTGAGTAAGAATCTCCAAACCAAGCTTCAGAAAATCCAGTTTGTGTGGAAAGCACCTAAAGTAAGCTTTATTTGTTAAAACTTCCTCATGTAAGCATTATACAAATGCCTGAACTAAGCTTTTTGTGTTGGACCTCAGCTTCAATTTAAAAGTTAGAACACACCTCTAAAGCTTCATTTGTGTTAGAACACCGTGCACCTGCGGCTAAAGCCCCCGCCACATTAATGGAGGCCCGGGTCTTCGATTCCCAGCTGGTGGAAACATTTCCTGACACGCTTCTTACACCTGTTATCCTGTTCACCTAGCAGCAAATAGGTACCAGTGTTAGTCGACTGGTGTGGGTCATCCTGGGGGACAAGATTAAGTGACCCCAATGGAAATAATAAGTTAGACAGTCCCCTATTACGACTGACTCTCTTGGTTATCCTGCGGCTAACTCTCAAGTTAAAAATCCTAACTAAATCCTATCTATCCTATCCCTAAAGCTTCATTTGTGTTAGAAACACATCTCTAAAGCTTCATTTGTTAGAATACACTCCTAAAGCTTCATTTTTGTTGCTAGAACACATTAAGCTTCATTTGTGTTAGAACATGCCTCTAAAATAGGCTGCCAATACCACCAATACCAATATTTTGACACATTCCTAAATTATACATAGTTACATAAGTACTGGTAAAGTACAATACAGCTTATGGATAACTGATTTTGACAAGATAAGATTTCGTTGGTATTTCAACTTCAGATTATTAGCCGTCCAGGATAAATCTCCAAGAACGGCAGTGCATCAACAGGACTGTCTGTAGTATTTCCACTTTGCCCTCTCCAGTGAACTCCAGGTCCTTCAGTCGGTCTCAGGATGCAACCCACACCAGTTGACTAACACCTGGTGCATCTACTTGGTAGGGTGAACAGGACAGGTGTAAGTGATGGAGCCACACCTAGTATTTCCAATTTTTGCCAGGGGACTCTAATGGAAATGTCACTCCTGTCTGACTTTTTGGGTTATCTCAGGTTCTCTACAATACGTTGCCATGTATGATAATCATGTAACTGTATTTGTGTATACCTGAATAAATTTACTACTTACTTACTTACTTACTAACTACAGACACTGTGTGTGAGGCAAGATTTGACTATCAGGCCACATCTGTGAGGTCATGTTTTAGTGAGGTCTTAGGTCATTAAGTCATGAGTGTCTTATTAATGGTCCAGGATGGACACAATCCATTGCTTATTTTCCATTTCCATATTGTTATTTATTTACATTTGATATTAATACTGAAAGTTTATATAATTTCAGACTTAAAGGATGGCTGGAAAATTCTTCCAGTACCTCGTGGGGTTTGCTGGGCTGTGCTTACCCTCCTGGGTATGGCACAACTCAATACTAATTGACTTGAAAATTTTCATGATAAACTAAACCTATTTTGCTCATTTTGGCATGATTCAATTATTACTTTGCTAACTTAAATGACACAATTAAACAGTTTTTATGTTATATGAGAAACAATAAGATATTTAAGAGGCAAAACTAACCTAAATGACTACAGGCAATTTTTTTTTAATAATCGCCATTTTTCATCGGGCTATGACTCAAAGAAGGAATTACATCACCATCACCATCAACGGGCAATCTATGCATTTTTAAATATACTGTGGTTGAAATTATTTATCACACAATTAGCTTAAAATATTGGAACATGGAATTGACATACTTTGATATAAATTTATAGTTCATTTATTTATTTATTTATTTAAAATTTGAGTACACATACAGAGGTACAAAAATACAGATAAGAGCAGCATGCCAAAGCCACTTGGCTATGCATAGCATTACGGGCTGGCTTTAAAATTAACTTCTAAGATGAACTAAGCAATGATGACATCAGTGACAAAACTTTAATGTATACAGATTAGCTATGTAAAGCACAAGTGAGTATTACAAAGACAGGTCATATGGTTGTATGTGCATTGTTGTACATTCAGTAGAATGGAGATTCTGTTAGGTAGTGGTCAAAAATAATAAAGTTAGATTGGGTTTTAGGTTTAACATTTATGTGATATAATTGTGAGAAACATTTAAGATATACAATTTATAAGTGTCTAGTTATTCATATTTATTTGGTTTTGGGTGAAAGGATCTTGGTGAAGAGACTTGAATTATAAACAGGTAGTGCTTTTATATTTTATATATTTTATATTTTATAAATTATCTTCTATGTAATTAGTTGGTAAAATGATCAAAGTTAATGTATGTGGCAGCATAATATTGTATGTAAGTAGAATACATATGCAAAATAAGCAAAGTCTATATTCTGTTTCTTATAGCAGTGGAACCTCAAATTCTGAACTTAACTGCTTGGTGGGAGTTGTTTAAATTCAAAAGTCTGAAGTAACTGCCAATATTTCCATAAGAAAGGCTGGGCCGGAAATACAATTAATCTGTTTGAGAAACCCAAAATATTCACAAAAAGAAAAAATATATTTTATAGAGATTGACTACAGTTTTACACACATACAACAAATAATAGTCTTAATTATGGAGACAGGACTCTCATGAGACACCCATCACCTCCAATGCGACCAATTATGTAAGGGTATTTATAAGTTTATAATGCAGTATGTTTAGTCTGAAATGGACTAATCTACTTGGCAATATTTATGGGAACAAATTCGTCAGTACTGGCACCTGAATACTTCTGGAGTGAAATATCACAATCGGGGTCCACTGCATCATAAAATAAATATTTTTTCGCCCGCTTCCCGTGGGAGATAATAATTTGTTAAAAAAAAAAATTTTACTTGCCTTTATTGAAGATTGGTGATGAGCATCTGTAAAGATAGGGAGGAAGAGAGGAGTTAGTTAGTGTTTGGAAAGAGAATCCTCCATGAGGACTCTCAAACAAAGCCCTCTAAATATGTTTCTCTGTATTTTTAATGCATTAGACCAGGTTGAGTCACTGACCCTGTCTCATTAAAATAACTGTCTACAGTCCTCTGTTTTGTCTCACAAAATAATCACATCGTCTGTCTCACAAAATAACTCCAAGAGTCACATCTGTTTTAAGCCTCAAAATAACTCCTAAATCTGTTTTTGTCCTCCCACAAATTAACTCCCAAGGTGCTGTCTGTTTTGTCTCATAAAATAACCCACAGGTCGTCTGTTTCTGTCTCATAAAAATAACTCCACAGTCAGCCTGTTCTTTGTCTCACACAACTCCACAGTCGCCTGTTTCTGTTCAATAAAAATAATCAGTCCACAGTCATTTGTTCTGTCTCACAAAAATAACTGTCCATACAGTCCTCTGTAAGCATCCTGGCAAGCTCAAGTCTCACACCACTCTCATACTTCTGGGTATTATTTCCTTCTTCACATCTATGGTGTTTCTCACTTCTTTACCACAGGTACCACTGGCAAGTTTCTTTTGGCCCATGGTAGCTTGGCTCTGGCAGTCCCACAAGGTTAACTAAACACAACTAAATAATCAGAAAATGTATGAATGAGAGCGCAGGTTAGTGTCTACCTCAGGCATAAACAGAAAGCTGGACTGGCCCATGGCGCTTCGCGCTGACGTGTGAGACAGAGCAGGCCGGCGGAAAGGTCCTGCATCTCATGCCCAGAAAAAATAGGGCACGCTTTGATAATAGGGTACACTGGTTTGCTCGAAAAAAGGTCCTCATTTTCAAAACGCTCATATGTGATAATGCCCGCATTTTGAGGTGTTCCACTGTACATCAGACTAGTTCGATATATGTCATCCCATTTCTTGTACCTCCTGAAGCACAATGCTAGTATAGTTATTCTCAAATAAATTCACTGGGGGCTGAATCTTGGGTGGGGAGAGATTCATAGGCTCTCACACAGTGCTTTCATTGCTCTTGTTACTTAGCAGTAAATAGATAACTTAAATCTTGAATTCATCGATTTTTTAGTCACCCCTGGTGAGGACCTAAAGAGAACAGCAGTGAAAAAAGCACTTATCTTGGTTTAAGGGTTTTATCATATTTTATCCTTCAGGAATGCCATCTGAATAACCATCATTTTCATTAATTGCCTGCATTGTGATGTATATGTCATGGCTTCCACAATATGTTTAGGATGAAGTTTTTTTTTTTTTTTTTTTTTTTTTTCACTTCTTTTTTCTCACCCAATTCAGTCTTCTCCACTAAGTATTCACTTACACAACATTTCTTGGCTACAGTGATCCTTCAGTATCTTCTCTGAATCAATCATCATGCATAAATTCCAACATGACAAACCCACTTAAAAATGTGGCAAATAAACTCAATACAGTGACTCTCAAGAACTGGGACACTCCCGAATGCACTCACCAGTGTAAGTGTACTTATAAGTGCAAGGCTTGTACGTATGTTTGGGGGTCTGAAATGGACTCACCCATTTCACAATATTTCTATGGGGAATAAATTCGTCAGTACTGGAGCACCTGAACATACTTCTGGAGTGAAAAACATCATAACCGGGGTCCACTGCACAATAATCATAATAATAATACACTTTTTATTTCAGTACGATATGCTTATACAAAGGGAGTATACCAGTTGGGTACACGCCAAAGCCCTTTATATGTGCAGAGCATTTCAGGCAAACTTAAGACTGTGGTTGTCATTAAGCTCCTCTAAGATCTTGGCGCAGGTACAGGACTCTCACCAATGATGGGCATCGGACACGATAAATCCGACCAGCGGCGCACTCTAACGCGAAAATTTTTGCCGACTAGCCGCTAAAAACTCGGGAATTAACACCATTCGCTCCCATCTGGAGACGCCGCCCACTTCTGGCCATGGTTACAAGCCAGCCAGCCACCTGTCGCTTCCGCTGCCAATCGAACATTTCATAATATCACAGCCTTTTAGTGATTGCACCTGCAAAATAAGTCACCATGGCCCAAAGCTTCGAGTGCCAACCCTACAGCAAAAAGTAGTGAGAATTAATATGGATATGAAGAGCAGATCATTACAAGTGGCGAAAGTGGAGTGCGTGGTTCTAGCCGGCCAGGTTAGGCCACAAAACCCCAATCAACCATCGCTACTATTGTATAAGAAAACGCAATCATGAAGCTGCCTGCCAAAGGTGCAATCTATGTTTTCGAAACTTAGATCGCAAGTACTCGCATGCTAGAGACTGTTATTGGCAGGGATAAACGAAAACAGATAGCAGTGGTATAGCACTCCCGCGATCATGGCGAATAGTTGAAGTTGCCGCATGATCATTTAATTAAAAATGCCAGCAAATTAGCGGTAGATGGAGTGAACTGGCGCTGGCAGTTGGTTTGAGAGATTAAAGGGAAGGAAGTAACTCCTGAAGTGCTGCACTTCCACCAAGTCCTCAATGGAAGGGGACCTTCAAACACTAAAACCATCCAGTTCTCCTCCCAACCCATCAATCATCACCAGATTCTAATGAAAGGTAAGTACTGTGTAACCATGCATGCCTTCTTCCAGTTTGTGTGTGTATTAAAATTAATATTTCATGTGGTAAAACAATTTTTTTCTGTTTCTAAAAAGGTCATACACAGACAATTTGGATTTCCAATATTTCTTATGTGAAATTAACTTGACTAACGATAATTCTTGACTCAATCTATGAGCTCATGTATGAATGGATTAATAGCGCAGACGAGGGTCCACTGTATTACGTAAGGCTGTTCTCCTAGGAAAAATTGTTTTGGGAATGGGAAAAAGAATAATAACGCACAAACATAAAACACTTGTTAGGAACTGAAAATATAAAATATCAAATATGAACTTTATCCACTTGAAAGAGAATGAAAATGAAATATAAAATGATATTTGAATTCAACGCTTATATGCAGTTAGATCGTATCTAGTTGATGCTGTTGACACTGGTGCATTGTAGAAATTAAGCTGCATGATGATGGGGGTCACAGCTGTTGAGTGACAACCCAACTAATTATTCAGCTCACTGCACTTAGCCTGAATGATCCGGGGCTTAAGATGATGGAGGGAATGCAGGTCTTCACCACTGCAAAGATGAGGGGCAGTTGCCTGGGTTGGCTGCTACACTCGGGCACGACTGGCGTGACGCCCAAGAATCAGGTGGTGAGGTCATCTGCTTCTGGCACTGTCTCTGTAGCTGCAAGATGACCCAAGCTGACATTCCAAAAGTTGTGTTGGGAGCTGTGAGTCAAGTGATTATCCATTTGTCAGAGCCCCACACATCACCTTTCCGGTGGAGGCAAAAGGAGTGGGGGTAGCGGAGTTAGACACTGACCCTACTCTACCAAGCAGACTTGGCAATCAAACTATTGTCACCATATATTCACTCGCTACTCCTATCTGTTGAATCCTTTTCCCTGCTAAAAGACTGCAGCTTTAAGATTACTACAATACCAGCAAAATTGTAATGTGAGTGTTCATTAGGTGAGTTACATTGAATGGACAAGAAACTGAATATTCTATTAGTTATGCAACATGGCTTTAATAAGTTTGGCAGAGAAGACTACAGCTTTGATTAACCAACCTTTAGTATGTATGTAATGGAATAATTAAACATTACATTTGAGTTGAATACAGGTGGGCTGAGAGTAAAGCATATATTGATTATAAAGATTTACTCTATGCAATATTGTTTTTTACATATTTATGATGGGCTAGATTGCTATGATGATAAGGTGTTTTTTTAACGTAGTTTTAAAAATGCTATTGAGCCATTGTCTGAGATTTCTGGCAGAGTTCCAGGAGGGATATTTATCCAAGAATCTGGCCCTGACCATTTCTTGGATTGAATAACTCAATTTAAAGGTGAGGGGTGTCAGTGAAGGTCTTGGCTAAGTGATCACAATTTTTAATCACTAGTTTAGCTCAGTGATTTTATGGGAAGTGTCTGAAGATTACCCTTATGTTGAATATACATTTAGTTTTAAGACATTTAAGACAGCTTTAAAGCGCATAGAAGCTGCCCTAATTGCTGTCAGGCAACACTCGACAATCAATTAGATATCCATCAAAAGTCCAGTAGCTACAGTATCTCAAAAATTAAGTAACCAACGGGATATTACTCTTCTGGAGATAGCTGTAATATGCCTTTCATCAAGTCTTCTCTAACCCAACCCATCTCTACCACATTAGTTCCACTACTACTACTACTACCCTTTCCATGCTACATCCCACCTGACTCCTGCCACTATATATACTGTTCTGAAGTACTCTCAGCTAGGACTGAAGAAGCAACCTGTACAAACGTTTCTTTGAAGAAATGTCTGAGTTCAGGCATATACCTTTTTCCACTCTCTTGGTTAGTATCATCATACCATTTTCTTCAATCCAATTCACCCAACCTTTGTATTGTGTGGTTTCTATGCTATGTGAAAAAGTCAGGTTGTAATAGGTTGGGTGTATGCACCTAGACACACATGAGAATTAGGAAATGTTCAGGCTGTCTTGTGCATAAAATGTTGGCATTTTTAAGTCATTTATACAATATATTTTTAACAATTTTATTGTAGGTTTGATCATTTTTAATCATTTCCCAAATTTTCAGTCGATAATACAGTTGGTGGATCTAGAGGTGTCAAATTTGAGGTGACCATCTGTGGGTTTGTAGCACAAGTGAATGCTAAACTAACATACCATAACTCCAGCCTGAGGCCCTGCAGGTAAAGCACGCCATGATGCTGTCTATCTCTTAATGACAGCTGTACAGAGTTCCTGACCCATGAAGATTTGAATTTTAACATGATCCAGACATACCACAGTGAGAACTAAACTGATAATTTCTTTAACAGACACCACTGATGGCGAGGGGACTAAACAGAAAAAAAAATTTTTTTTTCCATGTGTAAATCTTTCTTTCCTTTTCAAAACCGCCGACCCAAAAACAGGGGGGTCCAAAAGGAAAACAAAGCTTTTTTAATTTAGAATATATACGGGAGAAGAGGTTATTTTCCCTTGTCCCAGCATTTTAGCCCCTTACAACACACATGGCTTAGGGGGGAAACTTTTCCATTTCCCATGGAGGAAAAAAAAAAACAAGAACGTAAGAAAATGGAAAAAAAACCCAGAGGGGTGTTAACATAAGGCATGTATTTTAAGACCGGAAAGAAGTAGCAAGATGCACCTGAAATTTTGTATGTTTTGGGAGACAGAAAATGGACACCAGCAATCCTACCATCATGTAAAACAATTACAGGTTTCGCAACTCATTTGGAGGACGGAGTCTCCCGGGTGGTTTTGTCAAACCCACTACCAGGTAGAAATCTATTCGTTTATTTTCCCATTTTTTTTTTTTGCTGACAATTGTATTTTTTTATTTTCTATATAAACACATAAAAAAAACTTTTTTTGGGTTTTATGCAAATAGTCGGGTTTTGGTATGCTTAAAAGGATAGTTACTGACCAAAGATAGTCATTGAACATGTGACATAACAGGAGGTCAGGAAGGGGCTGCCTCCCCATTCTCCAATGCGCCATTAGTGATGATCTAAAACTCCCAAAAGGGATTTTTTAACTTTAGAAATGTTTCAATGCATTTACAAGATATATATTTATGGACCACAAGTCCCCAATACATAAAATTAAATTATTTTGTTTTTTAAAATAATTTTTTTCCAAAATTATTATTATTGTAGTGGGATACTATAGAATGATATGGAAAAAGGGGGAAGGGGAAAACAATGTTCAGAAAAGGTAAGGAAATAGGCCTATTTTCTGGACGAGTTTTTTCCTAAGACCATTCCCCTTTTGAAATGTCAGAAATTTTTGTTTAACAATACACTGAAGTGGGAACTTTTGGGTTATGAATTTAACCTTTCTGTGACCTTGTTTTATCCTGATTTGTTTGTATTCTTATCAATTTCATTTAAATTAATTGAAATGCAATTTAAAAATTAAATTTTAAGGGCATAAAATAATGCTAATATCAACTCACAGTTAGTTTTCCCCTTTTAACACACTCCGTATCCCCCCAAGGCATGGAGGGGCCCCCAAAAAAAAATGACAGTTTTTCTTTTACATAGTATATACAGAGAAAAGGGGTTTCTACCCCTTTCCCTGGCATGTTAGTCGCCTTCAACACCGGTTTAGAAAAATTCCCCGCTTTCCCCTGGAGATAAGAGGAAATAAACAAGAATAAAAACTAGAAAGAAAAAAAGAAAAAATCAATGGGGGGGTGTATATATATGCTTGTAAGTACCCGGGGTTCAATTAATCCATTCTGAGCTATCAAAACCCATAAATCGAAACCAATCAATTTTCCTCATAAGAAATAAGGAAATAAATTAACCGCAAGACACCCAAAAAGTAAAAAAAAATTTTACTACAGGGAAATTTTGTTTAATGAATAGAATAAAAAAATATAATTGAATTTATTTTAATGAAGATCTTGATGATTGAGGATGGGGGAGGGGAGAAGGGTTTTTAAAAGGGAATCCTTCCATTAGGACTTGGGGGAAAGCCCTTTTCCGGGTTATTTCCCTCTTTTTAATGCCACGGGGACCAGCTTCAGAGTCACTGGATTTCTGTCGACAACATACGTCCATAGGGGCCCTTCCCTTTCCTTTTTATAACCCGTGTTTCACAACAGAGTGTAAAGTCACCAGCAGGGAAAATAGCTGTGTTGGGGTGATTGTCATCCAAAAAGGTTTGCACTTTTAACCCAAGCACCATTTCAATCTTAAGTAGGAAACTTTTCTTTTCTCTATCCTCCCCGGTTTTCGGGTCTGCCCTCTCGGAAGATGACATCAGTCACAGTGGTTAGTTCTTCACTGCCCTCCTCCCCAACTCTTCCCACATCCTCCCACAACCTCCAACCCCCAAAGGACCCCCCAAGCCACGGGATTCTCAACTGGCATGGATTTGGTTAGCCCCAAACCCTTTCAAAACCTTTGCTAAATTCGGCCACAGCCTTCCCTTTAACGGGTTCAAGGTCCCCTTTTAGTCACCCTCCCCCGATTTACGGTTTTAAACAAGAGTTTTAAAAAGGATCCTTCCAAAGCTTTTTTAGAGTGGATTTTTGTTACTAAAAGATTTTTGAAAAAATTTTTGTGTACAGTTTTTAAATTGGAAAAGACCTGTGGTCCATGATCAGGGGAGGGTGGATTAGGGGGCAAAAATTGACCCAAGAAACCTGCCCCAAAAATCGCCGACAAATCTGAGGATGGCCAGGGGGATTGTCTTTCCAGGAGGATTTCTAATATCTTTCAGTTATAATTTTTTTACATTAAATGCAAAACAGCAAGAAAAGTCCTTTGTCCCATGTTACTGTTTGCCCCCCACAGCCCCACAAATTGCCCTTTTTGGACATTGTTTTTCCCGAACACCTGGGGGTTTTTGAGTAACCCCTAAAGGGTTCACTTTCAATCACCACAGCATTGAAATCAAAAGAGTGTGTCTTTCATAGGGTTTTGTCCTGGGAGTGCCTTTTCCGAGGGTTTAGGTCCTTAAAATTTTCTTCCAAAACAGGCCTGTTTCATAATTAAACACTTGTTCAGGTTTCAGTCCTTCACTGTCTATTTAAACCTTTTAATTTTCAATTTTTCAGCTGCTTTCCAAAATGGCAGCCCACCCTGCCAACCACCATGGGGATGCCAAATTCTTAAACTTTTAAAACCCAAATTGCTGGCCTTAAATTCACTCAATCAACATTTGCAGGCAATTCTTTTTCCCAAAAACCATGCAACTGCCTAGCCTTTTTACTTTATGATCGCTGGGGATGCTATCTCTATCTGTTTTTTATTTATCCACACCCCAAAAAAATTCTCAGCATTTTCTAACACTAGGTCGCTGTTTGAATCACAGTTATTTTTTCAAGAACAGCCTTCTGTTCCGTTTTTTGGCCATAGTAGAATGGGACTGGGGGTAGGCAACCAACCAGCTCCGGACACACACTCCACTTCCCTTTTTAAAAATTTTTTTCTTTCTAAGTCAGTTATTTTTTTTTGAAGGGGTTGGGAAAAGTTTTTCCCCATGGACTTATTTTAAAACAAGAACCAAAACAGGGTAATTTTTGAAAATGAAAATGTATCCCAGATGCAAAATGGGGGGTTGTAAACACGGGGACAAAGGGATTAGGGACACGGGGCACGCCCCCGATTTTTTCACAATAACCAAACGAAAAAATTTTTTTGGATAAAAAGTTTTGAATACCGGGTTTATCAATGATGATCGATACCGGGGTCCACTTACAGTATGAGTATAAGTTAAAAGGAAAGGAAAAGACGACCCCAAATCTTTATGTTCATGAGAAAAAAAAAAGAACCGAATTTCCCACCATCAAAAACAATTAATTGTTTTAATACCTTTGGGGCAGGTACCCCCGGGAGGTTACTGTCTACCAACCTACTACCAAATACAGCAGTTATCTATCAACATCTAAATGAATAATAAAAAATTTAAACCCTTTTATTTTTATGGCCCTATATACCGCTTTTTTTGGCCTGTTTGATATCTCAAAATTTAGCGGTTCAAATCACAGGAGAGTGAGGCCCAATGAGAGAATGGGGGGTGTGTACCATGTAAAACCCGGGGCACAGGGGATAATGAGAAAAAACCACTTTTTTTTTAATTAAAATGCCACTTTTTGGTCTATTTTCTAGTATTTTTTTGTATTTCGTTTTCGGTCTCATTTTATAATGGAAAAATATTTTAAAAAGAGGTTTTATTTTTTTTACTATAAAAAGAACCCGAAATGGGGTTTTAGGGGAAATGTTTGATTTTTTCCAATGTTCAAAAGTAAAAAATGATCCCGTGCAATAAATATACAACTAGCCATTCTAATATGCAGTAATGAAAGGTTTATTTATTTATACAATTATTACATATTATGTTTATATAGTAAGTTCTATTTTTTTGTTTAATAAAATAAAAAAAGCAAGAGTAAATCAGAGGCCGGGAGATATGACGATGAACAAAGAAATGTTATTTAAAAAGGAATGCCTGCATTTTTCATTCTGGACCTTATTTTGAAATTGTTTTTTTTTGTTTAATTAAATTTTACCTGACCACATTATTAGTAGTTGAAATGGTAAAAGGCAGTTTCTTGTACCAACGATAGAAAAATGGAGTTCAAAAAAATAGCTTGGGATTTTGGGGGACTAAAAATAAACCCCGGGGTAGGCTAAAAGGGGCGAAATGGGATTTAAACAGGGGAGGTTCAATTTTCCAAAATAATTCCCGGGTTTCATCAAATTTTTTTTTTTGCATAATCGGGAAAAGATTCTCTCTTTTTTCAAAGAAAATTTTTTTTTTTTAAAACACACCAGGGGACACCAGGGTTGGGAGCAGTAAAGGGGAATAAACAGAAACATATACTTAGAATGAAAAAAGGCCAAAATTTTGGGGATGGGAACCGCAGGGAAAAAACATCTGCCATTAACCCCTCACTCTAGTATCTTCCAGTCCTTTCCCACACCCAGCTTGTTTTTTTAAAACGGGGAGGTTGTAAACAAACAGGTGTGGTCAAAAAATGTAATACATGATAGGTGAAGAATGATCACTGGGCCCAGGGGGGTGTGGTGGGGATCCACAGTGGTGGGGGGGTGGCGGTGGCCACAGGGTGGTGGCGCCGCGCCCCCCTCTATGCTGCGCTCTCTCTTCTTTAGCCATAGTTTTAATCGCTTTTCTGATTGACAAATACTGTCTTTTTGGGTGAGGCATTGTGTAAGAAATTTGCATATAAGAAAAAAATTATACCCCAAGGTCTGCTGCGCCCTTTCCTTTGACTTTGGTCACACTGAGGTAGATTCATAGAGTTTATTTACAGCCCCCCGGGGGGTTCCCAAATTTTTTTTTAGAAGATTTGTCAAAAATATGAAAAAAAAAAAAAATGCAAAAATTGACATATTATTATTATATTATATTTATTATTATTATTTATTATTATTATTATTATTATTATTAATTTTTTTTTATTATTATTATTATTAATTTAGGAACGGGAGAAGATCCAATTCAACAGATGAGTAGCCCATCACCACGCATACTCTTGATAAAAAAATTTTATGACAAAAAATAAAATAAAAATAGGTAGTAGGGGGTAGACAGCAACCCCCCAAAGGGGTACTATGCCCCCAAATGGAGGTAAACGAAAGCCTGTAATTTTTTTAAATGAGGTAAGATTGCATGTCTTTGTCTGTCCATAAAATGCAAGTTTAAAGGGACCCTTTTGACTTCTACTTACATTTGGGTCACACTACACAAATGTACATGTTTATTTATACCCCTCATCTGAGTTTTCTTTGATTTTATTTTAATAGTTTTGTTTTTTAATTTTTATATCCTTGGGGGAAATGGAATAAAACTTTCCCCCGTAGTTTTGTTTAAAAGTCAAAAGGGAAAAAAGGGGAAAATAAAGATTAATTAAAATTTTGGAGAAAATAAAGGGGATGTAAAAGTGGGGGTTTTAAAAGAGATACACCCAGAAGAGAGAAGAGGAGGGAGAGAGATTTTTGGGGAAAAAGTTTAGGAATGGGGAGAGGGCCGGGAGTAATGGTGGTTGGGGTTTAAAAAATAGGTAAATGTTGGGGGGGAGTAGGTAAATTTGGGGGCAGGGGGAAAAGTAAATGGGGAGCCTTTTAAAGAGTATTTTAGAAAGAGGTTTGAAAGTAATACAATTTAAAAAGTGATAAATAAAATAATGGTATGATATGATATATTTTTAAAATATATTTTCAATATTTTCTGATATCCCTTTTGTTTCTTCTTTTTACATTTAATGTCCTTAAATATAAATATCCTAGGTAGGGTTTTTGGGACAGCAATGCCCAGGAGGCCCCGTCCTGCCGGGGAATGTAAAAAGCCTGAATTGTTTTAATGATGGTGGATTGTTGGTGTTTTTTTTTCTGTCTCATAAACATGAAAAAATTTCAGGAGTCTTGCTACCAATTTCACTTGGGCCACTTTAACATACTTTTTTTTTTTTAAAAAAAAAGTCGCCATCTCCCACCAAGGGGGGGACCCAAAAAAAAAAAAAAAGAAGACCCCCAAAAAAGAAAATTTTTTCTATCACCCAAATTTTTCCCCACCACACAAAATTACTGTTTTTGAGAGGTGCTCAACACAAAGTTTGGGAAAATATACATAAAGAACCCCAAATATCCTCCCCAACATTAATACACACCCTCTGGTTTCTATTTTCTTTCTAGTTCTTGTTTTGCTCATTCCATGGGGAAGTGGAAAAAACTTCCTCCATGCCATGCATGTCGTAAGAGGGGACAAAAAGCCAGGAGCAACCCCTAACCCCTTCCATCATTATTAAAGTTAAAAGGGAAAAAAAATACAAAGGGATATCAACTTTTGCAAAAACCCTATGTGACCATTTTAATAGCAAAAATCCCAAAAAAGGAAAACTGAAAAGTTGTAGATGGATCTACAACTTCCACAAATAGAAAAACAAAGAGTAAAGAAAAAGAATAAAGTCCCAGGCAGCCATGGTGAAAAGCTGTGTTCCACAAGGGGGTACTTCCCATTCTATTCTCATCCTCATTTCTGAATAGAAGAAAAAGGCCCAGCCCTGTTTTTCGGATGACACCTAGATTCCCATGGCAGTGCCCTCCATCAAAGACACACGAGACCCGACATAAAACAAATTTTCAATGGGCCACCAAAAAAATGAAGTTCAACGAGAGAAATTTCAACTACCAGATATGGAAAACTTAAGAAACTGAAATGTGTCAGGATACCACAAATTTAACCATAAAAATAAAAAATTGTGAAGGACCGGGAGGATAAGGAGAATCCGCCCAAAGACCACAACAATGATCTACCCACCCCTTAGGAAAGATAGGAGGGGATAATGAGAATCTTAAAACGGGGACCCCAACCCCATGATGATTTCCCGTTTGTCTCTGTTGAATACTGTTGTCCCCAAGCCCTTCAAGGCTGGGCATTGCAGACCTGGAGAGTGAAAAAGAATTTTTTATGGCACAAAAGGGGAAAGGCACCAAACTACGGGAAAACGTTGAAGGCCCTTTTATTTTTATTCCTTAAGAGGCAATAGGGAGATACATGAAAATATTTTTGAATTGGGGGATTGTAAAAAACTTGAAAAAAAACACTCCATATAAAAGAAAAGACTTGGGGAGATGCAACATTCTGATGAAAGAGGGGTGCAAGGGGCACTGAGAGAAAACAAAAGTGTCTCGGCCCAAAATTTGAGTGGCTTCCAGCATATAAGGGGGTTACCACAGACCCCCTTCCTCAAGAAGGCACTGGCAGGAATCAAAGCGACCGACCAACCGGGGTGTGGTTCGATGAAACTTTGGGGGGGAGAGTTAAACCTGGGTTTATCAGACCCGATCCCCCATGGGGTGGTCTTCGGGCCCCCAGGGGGGCGACCCAAACCCCCTTTCCCGGTAAACCCTAAATTTTTCGTTTATATGGTGGTTTTGGGAAAAAAGGGAAATATAAATTTTTTTTCTTTTTTTTCAACACACGCCCAATTTACGGAGGGGGGAAAAAGGAAAAAATAAAAACTCCATTTAAATAAAAGAAGGGGGTTTCTGCCCCTGCCCCCGATTTTGTAGCTTCACAAATTTCATGGTTAGGAGGAGAATTTGTTTCCCCTTCCCCCGGAGGTGAGGGAAAAAACAAGAACAAGAACTAGAAAAAAAAAGAAAAAACCCCAAAAGGGGGGGAAAAGCTTGTACATGTATGTGTAGTGTGACCTAAGTGTGTAGAAGTGGGCTACCTAAAAACTGGTTTTTTAAAAAAAAAAAAGACACCAGAAACCCATCGGGGAAAACAATTTCAGGTTTCAGTTTACACTACTTCAGGACGGTAGTTCCCCCCTGGGGGTTGCTGCTACCAATTTTCTACTAGAAAGAAATATAAATTTTTTAAAGTTTATTGTCCTTGAGCTGGGGGGGCTTTAAAATTGGTTTTCACCAGATCATTGTCCATCCCATCTGTCCTTTTTTTTTTTAGAAGGGGTTTTTATTTTTTTTTTTTGTAAACTTTTTACTTATGGAGGGAAAAAAAAAGGGGAAGGGCCATAAAAAGATGCTTATTTGATGGTTTTAAAGGAAAAAGGGAGGGGGGTTTGAGGATCATGACTGAGCTCCTGATCATTATGCTAACCAAAAGACTCACATAACCGGGAAACGGGCACCGCTCCCAAAGGACTAATGAAAAATCTGATTATGCCAATTTTTTCCTATTCCCACCCAAAGATTATTCAAAAAAAAAGGATCATTTTTTAATTGATCGCAGTGTTTACATTTGGGGTCTAATACATTGAATTATTTTTGGTAAATTTTTACAAAACATAGTGTATTTTTTTAAATTAATTTTATTTGATTTTAAAATTATGTGAGGGGTTTTTAAACTGATAAATTTTCAACAAAATGGGAAAAAAAAGGGGGCAAGACAGGGGGCTTTAAACATGGTCGATGGGGGGAAGGGGGAAAGGGGGGTTTTAGTGAGTTTACATACAGGCTGTGTAAGGGTTTAGAAAGATGAAGGGTTTTTCTGTGAAGGGGGGGAAAAATTTTGATTAAAGGAGGACTTTGGGATATTTTTTTTTAATCCCCCTCAAATGTTTAACTGCAGTCCTCTGGCAAGACAGTGATGGGTTAAAATTGGGGGGAAAGTTTTCTTTTGGACTTCTGTTGGAAAATTCAGTGTTAAAAAAAAAAAATTTTAAATATTTTTTCAAAAGGTAAATAAGATAATGTTTTTGCTCGATTTAACCGGGGGGAAAAAGGAAAACCCCAAAAAAGAAAAGGTTTGGGGATGTCTAACTTATTTCCTTTGGGGGCCTTTAAACTTGTCCCCAGGATACTCCACACCAGCATAACACCCAGGAAATTTTCTGCTGGTGAACAGGGCAAAGGTGGGAAAGGTTTAAAAACCCCCCCCCTGGGAAACAACCCCCCCCTGGGGTGAAGGGTTAGCCCCCAAAGAAAAAAAAAGAAAAATAGATGTGGTGCATTTTTAAATAATCCTAATGTTAAAGACTATTTAAGAACGAAGGGTTATCAAAAGGGGAATTTTTTAAATGCAACAAAAATGAAAGGTGAAGATGAAAAAGACTTTTTAAGTTGTTAATACTTAAACTGACTGATTCCAAAAGGGGGGGATTTCTACAGTTTCAAACCACAAGTCTTTAGTTCAGGGAATGATAGAATAAATGGGAAGATAGAGGTAAGGGTTTTTTTGGAGAGATATAATGGAAAAAAATGAGTAATTAATTTTTTGTGGTTTTTGAGGAAGACGGGAAGAAGGAAGGTTGATGAATTTCTGGAGTTCATAATGCGGGTTTTAGTTACTTTTGGAGATGAAGTGTTTTTTAACCCTTTCGGGCCCATATTTCTCAGAAACTTGTTCTGGGTCCAAATTTAAAAAAAAAATTATGAAAAGATAGAGAATTTTTTCCGACAAATGAAAACCAAATTGAAATTTGAGGGAAAATTTCAATTTTTTTTTCCCTCCAAGTTAGTTCTCAGATGTTATGATCTGTGTTTTTCCCCCATTTTTGAGCCCTTTTTTTGGCCCAAATTTCCGGTATTGTTGAAAAAAATCATAACTTTTTCCCTAGAACTCCATTTTTCATTGAATGAGTAAAAACCCACCCATTTCCAATTTCAATATTCAAACAGGGGTAAATTTAAAAATTTTTCCACCCACAAAAATTTAAAAGATGCCATCCTAATGGGGTCCAAAATTTAAACAAGAAAGCCCGGGCATAAAATAACATTTTCTGTTCAGCATGTCCCCTCCCCCCCTTTATTTTTTTTGTTTTTCCATTTTAAATTTTTTTTCTACAAAAAAAGAAGATTTACTTTTTGCAGACTACCATTGAAGAGAAATGGATAAATATTAATAACTTGAAAGAATAATGACTACCAGTAGCAAAAAGGCGAATCCTGTGGCTTACCTTTTTTTATTATAAAAAAAAAAACCGCTTAGTTAACTTTAAATTAATTTTTAAACCAGCCCAATTTTCATAGTAAAGTTTGGGGTACGTTTTTTGTATTTTTTTGATTTAGGTAAAAATAAATAAAAAAAAACCCGGAGGGGATTGACGCTAAGATTTGTTTACTTTGACTTTGAAACAACATTTCGTACTTGAGGCAATTTCGGTAGTTTTTTGTAAACCAGTCAGAATCATCTCTTTTTTAAATAGCTTCCCATTAAAAAGATCAAAAAAACAGAAAAAAACCCAATAAATACATAAAAAAATAAGGGAAAGCGCTTTTTAACCAAAAACACAAAAAAAGCCATTAGACTGTGCTGCAGGTTTTTTTTATACCATGCACACTGACCAAAGACCCATTCTTTCTAGTGGGCCTACCATTTCATAGATTTGGGGGCACGAATTTGGGCTTTTTTAGACGAAAAAACCCTGGGATAAGTGTACTAGCGGCCGATCCCTGAAAGGGAAAATTTTTAAAACCCCATACCATTAAAGGACCCCACATGCAGTCCCCTTTTTTTTTTTGGGGTTTTTTGATGGCGGGTTTTTGACCCAAAGGACGAAATTCCCCTCCCCTTTCCTCGTTTAATCTGATATCTTCGTTCCCGGACTGTAAAAATTTTTTTGGTTTAATTTGCCCTCGATAATGATAATCACTGTACAGTTTTCTTTTTTTTTCCGAATCATTGATTGCCAAATACATTGCACATAATGGTTTTTTTTGTCCACAGATTTTATTTCTTGAACCATTATCTTGTATTAATAAAAGAAATAAAAGTTTGAATTTAAATTTTGACATTGGGTTCCCTTTCTTTTTTAATCCCTTTGTCTTTCATTTTGTATCCAAAAGTCTCCATCACCATTTCTGCTGATGCTGTGCTTTTTGTTTGAACCTTGAACCCTTTGAGGGAGATAGGGGGCCCCCAAAAGGAAAATTTTTGTTTTCTTTTAGGTCAATACCGTGAGACACAACTTTAAAAAAAATTTTTTATTTTTATGTATATTTATTCATTTTTTTTTTATATACTGTAGGGATGGAGGAGGATCCAGAGTGCCGGCAACACTGCTGCTCTTCCCCCGAGTTTTCCCCCGGCGCTTCAACATCACAGTTGCGATTTCTGCCACTTTTTCCCAAGGGAAATCCAAATTTTGATAAACAAAGTACTGGGAAAAGGGGAATTTTCCTTTTCTTTTTCCTCAAATGTCTTACAAGTTTGGTATATTTTTTCATTAAAAGTGAGAGATTGGGCCCCCAAAAATACTTTAATGTCAAAAACCCACCCCTTTGGTTTTGGGGGGACAAAAAATTTTGGGGGTCAAAATGAAAAGGGTTTTCTGGGCTCCACAATCCTTTTGGTGGGGATGGCCCTTGCTGTGGTCCTCTGTTGTGGTCTTGAGGGCAAATTGGCAACTTTTCAGACAAAAAAATGGGAGGAGGTTGCCTTTGATTGGAGGATGGAGTTCTTTAGGGAAAAAATCAAAATGAAGGTAAAAGTAGAAACTTTCAAATAAGAATTAGTGAGGATCTTGAAAAGGCCCCCGAGGAAAGGAATGCCCAAGAAAGTGCATCAAGGAGTCTAGAAAACATCCCCACTAATGTTAGCATCAACCCAAACCAGAAATGCCTTTTTCATTTGCACAAAACCCAAAAAGGGGGAAACCAAAAAGACAGTCCTTTTCCACATTAGAAATCTATCTTTTTTCAGTGGTTTGACGGGAGGGCCCCTTCATGTGTGAACTGGGTTATTTGGTGTTTGGAGGGGGGAAGGGTACACTGGAGGTTTCATACTTTATTTGCAAAGTCGGATGGGGTCCAAGGGTTTTTGGGATGCCCATCCCGGGGGGGGCCAACCCCAAGGAGAGAGGGGGGAAAACTTTTTGTCTGGTTTTTAGGCCCTGAGAGAGGAGGGGCAGTGACCAGTGTCCCACTGACCCGGGAAGGTTTTGGGAGAGGGGAAAAAAATGAACGTTGGGGAGAAGCAAGGGTGTCGCAGAAGTACAGGCGTCTATTTGCCGGGGCCCCCACCGCTTCCACCAAAAAAAATCGGGGAAAGAAAAATGTTTTTGAGGAACAGGCAAAAAGAACACAAAAAAAAAAACATGTTAATAAGAGGGTAGTGAGGTCAAGTTGAGTATGGGAAAGAGGGAAAT